>NW_020527680.1:0-37683 GCF_003368295.1 Carassius auratus
GTTATGAAGAACAAGGGTCAACAATCTATTTGTTGACTCGTTATATTTTTTTGTCAATAAAATCCTTTATTAATTTAATTTTTTTTTTTTTTTTTTCAGTATAACTATAGAAACAAAACTCAAATATTTCAGGCCAAAACATTTGCCATGACTGTAGATTATTCCTGTCATTTTCAAATCTCCTTATAAACTATACGAGTCACAACAAACTTCCCTGCATTTGACTGACTGATTTCAACTGTCAAACTTAATACTTACATGACATAAGTACCTTTTAAACATAATTTAGATGGTTGTGGTTAATAGTTAGTCATTGTGTGACAAATGATGTCATTCATCAATCAGAAAACTGAAAGGCAGTGAAGAAGCTTAGGAGTGAATCCTTCCCCATGCATAAACAGTGTGCCAGTACGCTAGAAATGTTTGAGTTAAAAAGCTTCAACACAAAAGAAACCCAAGACTCAGCTATAAGCATAACCGTTTACACAATAAATCAGCGGTAATTTAATTTCTGACAGTCAGACGTTACGTCTATGTCTATGATGCAAAGACTATTGACTGGCAGCATGAGTAATTAAGTCAGAGGGACAACACTGGATCAGGCGTGAGGAAGTGCTGACACATCAGAGTGTAAATAAGGCTTTGGCAGGGTTTGGCACTCCCCTTTTTACTCCCGAATCTGCAGACAAAATGTTTGGGTTCATTTCCACAAATGTGTAGCGCAGAGGTTGCATCATTGAGCCCAGGGCTTTGTTTCCAAATCATCATTTATTCTAAACAGATGCCTTATAATGAGCTCAGATCTTCTCTTTCTTCTCTTTCGCCAACAAGTTGAAGACATTTCATTTATACTGTACACTTGCTCAGTAACCTTGTAAGCTGTCTATCTAAAGAGAGTTTTAATAAAAATTAATTACACCTTCTAACATACATTTTATGTACATTTTATTATTATTATTATTTATTTCTAAGGCAGTATGTATCTTTCACAGATCAATCAAGGCAATCATAGAATGCATTGTGTTGCCTATCAAAAAGACAGATACCTATGTAGAACATGAACAGTGAGATGCTAGTTTTTGGAACAGAGCTTATATTTCTGTGATCTTTCACTTTATCCTATTGATCTAACAATACAAAATCTTTTGAAGGCTAATTCTGCATAAAAAGCCTTAATTGTGCAAGTTAACCCTGCAGTACAATCGCAATCTCAGCCTAAATCTAGAGGACACAATGTCACTTCAAACTGATTGACTCACATGAGAGCCACCAAATGCCATTTATTAGATAATTAATGTCTGACCGGGATGAGCTTTGATTTTATTGATCTGGCAGGGTCTGATTGTACTTTATTGATGCACTACCATCACAGAACAGCTGAGTGTTTGAAGCTTGACCATTTTCTGAACACGTACATAATTGGTGTCTTTGCGATCCCAAAGACAAAGACATATATATGTATATATAAACCCCAGGTTGTTTATTGGCATTTATATAATCAGTTTTCATGGGGCATTTTCTATGCAGCAAAGGATCTTTATACTGAAAAGAAGACTTATAGAATAAGAAATATAATTGTTCCTTACACTGTGTGTGTGTGTGTGTGTGTGTGTGTGTGTGTGTGTGTGTGTGTGTGTGTGTGTGTGTGTGTGTGTGTGTGTTGTGTGTGTGTGTGTGTGTGTGGCGTGTGTGTGTTTTTGCTACCTCTTGGGGACATGGATGTGTTTTTTTACCTTCCATGTGGGGACACGATGACCAACTGGGGACAAAATCTGTGTCCCCATAAGGATGCCCATTGGAACTGATAGGAAATAGCATGCTAATATAGCCTGTGCAAATTTCTTAGCTCCTTACTTGTGACCCCAGAAGGTGGTTTTACCAGTGTTGGAGTGTGAGGGTGTGTGTTCGGATTTGCCCCTGAGCCGGGTCTTGGTACTGCAGTGTGGCATATTTAATAATCTCCGCCTCATATTTACATGTATGGCGGGAAAACTAAGAAGACGTGTTTCCCCCTATGGCTCGGTCCTGGTACAGCATTGTGCATAATAAATAATTGCCAGATATTACATATCAATAAATGCTACATATCTGGACACAAGGAAGTTATCTCAAGTTAACTGCTCAGCTTTTGATGGATATCAACCATGTATTCTAGTAAATTAATAAAGTATGATGAATATAGACTATCGTACGCTTCGACTATAAAAATTAATATAATTTTCAGAAACTTTGTATGTTATAGCCTAGTAGGATGTTTAGATCTTGTTCTACAAGGAGCCATAAAATATCAAATTTGTTTTACCAAAACGTTGAAAAACAAACACCTGCTAAACATAGTCAATTACTAGTCATGAAATCAGAAACCCATGTTGTAATTCATGTTATGTTAGTATCATGTTAGTAGATCGCGTTGCTGATAGCTTTAGGCTAGCTAACAAGATAGCACACGTGATTACAGTAGGGTACAGCCTGTCCACGCAACGCAGTAACCCCACCCATTTGTATAGCGCCCAATACAAAAGTAATGATAAAGCTATGAAACAACGTATATATGTAATTATTGTTATCCTACCTTAGACATGTTGTCAGTGAAGATAATGTCCAAACTATCGTTTGATGTCAACAGGGACGGACTGACATCTGTGCGTTCTGGAAAAGTCCAGAACGGCCGTCCGTTTAAACTTACGGAAAAAAGGCACAGTATAAACATATAAACTACCGGTATTTATTTACTTCAGATCACCGTTCGCGGGGCCGGTATACGTCACCATGGTAAACGCGGCGCGACTCAAGTTATTTTGCTTAGAATTATGGGTAGTGTAGTATTTCTCCAGAAGATCGCAAATAACAAGGTTGATGTTTATACTTTGTGGCTTTTTATGGGAGCAGAAAACTTTCGTTTCTCAGCCTCGTAGCTCATGGTCAATCTAACTTGGATGGTTTAGGGGTCTCCAAACTTTTTTAGCTACTTTTTAAAAATGAAAGTGGCCGAGAGCTATATGCAAAAATTAAATCTATAAAAAAAAAAAAACTAACATAAATAATGTCTCATAACTCTCATATTAACAACTATGCCAACTGTTTAGACCTAAACGAGTTATTGTAAGCCTATATGTCACCTTAATTGACATATAAAAAAATTATTATACTGTAAAAACACATAATTATTGTTGATTTTATAGTACATCATAACTGTATTTTCATGATTATAGTGACCAAAATGAGCATTGTTATCACATAATCCTGTTCAAAAAGTACTAATACTACACAATAAAATCAATTCACCAAGTTTTATATCGAAAACCAGCAAATAACAAATAAACTTACCATCAATATGCACTTTTTGTTTGCATAAACATTAAAATAGTATCATTAAAATGATGGCCAAATTTGAATGAAGTGTCTTACAACATGTTATCTACTAACATGTAAAAGTTCAAATAAAGTTTGACAAAAACGTTTTTATAAAAAGATAAACCTCGCATATTTCAGTCTTTAAATCATTCTTATAAAAAGAATGATTCAAAAAAGACAAAATACTGACATTTACAATACACAATAGCTTATCTTTTATTATTAATAGTACAGTTTTTTTTTCATTCGCTTTGGTACTATTTCCACAAATAAGGTGTACATTTTCAAAACTCTTAGTACAAAAATCCAAACTGATCACACTTGTAACACAGCTAGTCATTCTTTCAAAACCGGATCTCATGCTTTCATTCAGTTGCACATGTTTTCATTCCATATAATCATTGTTTCAAACACAAGATTATTGTAATATGTAATGAGAACATTTGGTTTAATCACTGAAACACAACAGTATGATCTTCTTTCAGTTTAGTACTTTTAACATTCAGTTCATCCAACAGCAAACAATGCAAGATACTGGTTTCAAATCGGCCTTAGAAGTGCTGAAATTAATATGCTACAGTACTATAAAAGACAGATTACACAGTTTTCACATTAGGCAATACACTTTTATATGCCAATATATTTAGTACATTACCCAACATTTACATAATCTATAATTTCCAAAATATCCATCCAATGTGTAATCAAGTGAAGGATCAATGAAGACATCCTCTACAATAATTTGGGCAAATTAGTTTTTATTTTTCTGATATAATTGTAACATAGGTATATTTTCTATAATGAAATTTAACTAAAGGAGAAGAAAACATAACATTTAGTGCACACATTACATTAATTTGGATCACGCCTGTCTTGAGCATTTGGCCATAGATTCTCATCCACATCACAATGAATGTTATCATTGTTCAAGCACCTTGGAAAAAGCCTTTTGGCGTGCATGCTTGACATTGGTCTACACTGATGTCATCACATGCATCATCCATGGCCTGAATGAGGCTAGCACGCTCAAGGGGTTGGTGATCATAGACCTTCCACCTCCATGCTGAAAAACATTCCTCAATAGGGTTGAGGAAGGGAGAATATGGAGGCAGGTAGAGGGTCATGAATCAGGGATGGGCCTGAAACCATGCTTGAACTACCTCTGCGTGGTGGAACCTGACATTGTCCAACACAGTTACATAGGTGACCCCTTTATACCTTGACAGGCTGGTTCAATTTCATTGAGGAACTCAATAAGATGTGCAGCATTATAGGAGCCAAGTAATGGCCTACGTCCTACAACACCGTCTTCAGAGATAGCTGCGCACATGGAGATGTTTCCTCCAGGTTGTCCAGGCACTTGGACATAATTTATATGTTCATACAAACACGCATTTTTATTTCTGTAGTTCTCAAAATCCATATACTGTATATTCCTGACAAACCAATTTAAAATCTATAGGTTTACCAAACGGTTCAGTGATTAACCATTAAGATCAGTAAGAGATTTATGAAAGGTGGTTACTGTGAATGAAACATTTATTAAGATGAAACACTTATTTTGTGTAGTGAAAAGGATACTTTGTGGTTTTGTGTATTGTACTAAAACAATCGAAAATATGCTGACATGTTTGAAAAAAGTGCACTTTTGATGATCTGTCGTGATATTAGTAATATGAGTTGTGAAAATGTACACCTTGCTTGTGAAAATAGTACCAAAGTGAATAAAAAAAAACTGTAAAATTCGGTCCGATTTTCCCGTGGCGTCTGTCGTTGCTATGTTGCTACGTTGCTAGAAGTTTTAATAGCCTAGCTAATGGATTTCCACTACCGATAAACGTTTGCTGTAGCTCTGCTAGAAGATTTATTTACGGAGAAGAAAAAAACACCTGTGGTTTGGGTGCACCCCCATCCTTCATATTGACTCGTTGCACCTGGAAAAAATGAGTGGGTCGCTTAAATATTTTGAACTTGAGCGCAAAAGACGCCATATGTGAATGGCCCTTGGCGAGCTACCTCCAATCAGGCCACGAGCAACGTGTTGGAGACCACTTTAGACATTATGTCTGAAAATAAATATCCTAGGGAGAAAATGAATGGGATTTTCCTGTTCTGTTGGGGGCCCCTTGGAGGATCCACTGAGAAGCAGCTCAATTTAGCGCAGAATTCTCTATTTCTCTTAAAAACCCACAGATGACTATGTGATTCAAGTTTGATATTCTCAACATATTGACGTAAAAAAACAGGCGAAACATTGTTCCAAGAACAAACCAGTCAGAAGACATTTCACTCCACAACTTATGAATTAACTGTAGTAAAACAAACATTTTTTGGCAGAAATGTATCTGTATAAGTTCATATTGAAAATGCTGTTATATTATATAGTCATGTAGGCCTATATTACATTTACATTACATTTATTCATTTAGCAGACGCTTTTATCCAAAGTGACTTACAGATGAAGACAGTGGAAGCAATCAAAAACAACAAAAAGAGCAATGATATATAAGTGCTATAACAAGTCTCAGTTAGGTTAATACAGTACACGTAGGATGGGTTTTTAACTAATATAATAAATAAAAAGAAAACAGATAGAATAAAAAAATGAAAGAATAGAGCAAGCTAGTTAGAGGTCTTTACACATACACACACACATACATATACAATTGCATAATAAATGAAAAGAAAATAGAATACAAAAAGATCAGAAAGGTAGTTAGATTTTTTAAAGAATAGAATTAGAATAATGAGTGTTAAAGTTCGAGGGTCAAATAAAGATGGAAGAGATGGGTTTTAAGCCGATTCTTGAAGATGGCTAAGGACTCAGCTGCTCGGATTGAGTTGGGGAGTTCATTCCACCAGGAGGGAACATTTAACTTAAAAGTCCGTAAAAGTGACTTTGTGCTTCTTTGGGATGAACAATCAAGCGACGTTCACTTGCAGAACACAAGCTTCTAGAGGAACATAAGTCTGAAGTAACGAATTTAGGTAAATGGGTGCAGAGCCAGTGGTAGTTTTGTAGGCAAACATCAATGCCTTGAATTTTATGCGAGCAGCTATTGGAAGCCAGTGCAAATTGATAAACAGATGTGTGACGTGTATTCTTTTTGGCTCATTAAAAATTAATCTTGCTGCCACGTTCTGGAAGAATTGTAAAGGTTTGATAGAATTGGCTGGAAGACCTGCCAAGAGAGCATTGCAATAGTCCAGTCTGGACAGAACAAGAGCTTGAACAAGGAGTTGTGCAGCATGTTCCCAAAGAAAGGGCTTGATCTTCTTGATGTTGAATAAAGCAAATCTGCAGGATCGGACAGTTTTAGCAATGTGGTCTGAGAAAGTCAGCTGATCATCAATCATAACTCCAAGGCTTCTAGCTGTTTTTGAAGGAGTTATGGTTGATGTGCCTAACTTAATGGTGAAATTGTGATGAAAGGATGGGTTTGCTGGAATCACAAGCAGTTCTGTCTTGGCAAGGTTGAGTTGAAGGTGATGATCCATCATCCAGGAAGAAATGTCTGTTAGACAAGCTGAGATGTGAATAGCTACCGTCGGATCATCAGGATGGAATAAGAGGAAGAGCTGAGTGTCATCAGCAGTGGTATTGTCAAGCACGAGTCAAGACCAAGTCCACAAACATCAAGTCCAAGTCCGAGTCCGAGTCCAAAAGGGGCCAAGCTGGACTCAAGTCCGAGCTCCCAAAGGCCGAGTCCGAGTCCAGAAAGTAATAAAAAAAAAAGGCTATATAGGCTATGTATTAAATGTAATGCAGTATGCTAATGTTTTAAGAAGTTATGACAGTTTATTTATTTATTTTTGCATTTATATTTATACTAAATGTTTGGGCTACTGTTTTTGATAATGCATACATAATAGGTTTGTAGAAAATCAACAACAACAAAAAAAAATCTATAAATATTTTCATAATTTTTCAGGAATTGTTGATTTCTTTTTCAACACTTGTAAGTCTGAACCAGAATATCAAGATATTTTATTATTTTGTAAAAAAGCACCACCATGTTATATGTATAATAAAATTTGAGTATGACAAACACAAATCCCTTCTATTATTTTATCCCTTGAGGTAGCCCTCGCACACAAAAAGGTTGGTTGGAGGATGGAGACCCCTGGTATATAACTATGTTTTATAATTATATGTTTGTGTAATTTGGGGTTTCTGCCTGCAGTGACACTTTTGTGTGTGAGGCCCCATCCATCCTCCCCTCAATACGCTGCAGTCGTCCTGTCCCTTTTGCAGAAAAGCATCCATAAAGAATGATGTTTCCACCTCCATGCTTCACAGTTAGGATGGTGTTCTTGAGGTTGCACTCATCCTTAGTCTTCCTCCAAACACAACAAGTAGAGTTTAGACCAAAAAGCTCTATTTTCATCTCATCAGACCACATGACCTTCTCCCATGAATGAGTATGTGGACAAGTGTCTTTTATACAGGTAACAGTTCAAACCGGTGCAGTTAATAAAAAGTGGAGAAAAGGAGGGCTTCCTGTGAGAGCTGGAATTCTTACTGGTTGATAGGTGATCAAATGCTTATTGTCATAAACAATAAACTGCAAAAATATATTTTTAATATATATATTGTTATTTAAGATTCTGTCATTAGAGTAGAAGAGTATACCTAAGATAAAAATGACAGGCTCTTACGTGGTTTGTAAGTGGGAACCTGCACAATCCCCAGTGTATCAAATGCTTTTCCTCCTCACTGTAGATAACTGAGGGGAACACTTATTTTAAAAGTGCCATGTTGACACTGTTTTGGAGTTGCAACTCTGAGTTCAAATGACTGCAAACAATCCCATATTATACTTCATCTGGTGCCCACTCTAAAGCAAAACTATATTCTTTCCAGTTATTAATTTAAAATAACTTTCATATTATCTGTAATCGAATGTGTTCCATCCTACAGTTCCTCCTTTAAAACCCTTGCCTCACACTTGAATTGCCAGGCAGGAGTTTATTTTACTAACGTGATTGTTTCTTTAATCAACATGACAAAATAATTTTGTCTTTTTTATTTATAATACAGAGCTTAACTGTAGAGACCTACATTTCGGTTGGATAAAGGAGGGTACATAAATTAACCAATATCAAAAGCGTATGTTGGTGGATTGTTGTGGATTTTTCCATCTTCACACACACACACACTCGAGACCGGTGTATGTCCTGGTTAAGACTATCCGGGTCCCCACATGGTCAACCCCTCCCCCACACCTATACCCGCGCGCGCGTCTGGAGCTAATGATTGCATCTCTTGACTCACTCACTGGAGGAGCAGGAGCTGCAAACGCAGCAGCAATCAGCGTGTTCGTTCTCCAAGGTAAGCTAAACACTTTTATTTCAAATGTAATTCGTGTGTTAACATCATAACTAATGCCACTACCATATATTATGGAGAATGTTAATAACAAAGCAGGCCTTGCTAGCGATAATTTTAACTTTGCAGTTTTCTGTCGAGTCGGGTTTAGTCAGTATATTGTTAGATAACGTTAGTTTACTAACGCGCCTATACATGTGCAATGTAAATGGAAACTATTTAGCTAACTACCACTACCAAGCTAACCGACTTATTAGCTAGGCACGATTGAAGCTTAATGCATGCCATACATTTTTTTTTTTTTTTTTTTTTTTTTTTTTTTTTGCGTGTGTTGTATAATTTAATCACATTTGATTGATAATCGATAAATGTATGTTTTTTATGATATGCACACTACAGTAGTTAGCTTGTATGTTAGGATGGACTACTATGACAATTAGCAAGTTAAATAGAGTATAGGATCAGTTGTCATAGCACTTCCTCACTACAGCGTGGTTAGGTTGTATGGCGGGAGAAAAGCTGCCATCAGGGGTAACTACATTAATTATCCGTAGTAAAACTAATTAGACCATTTTTAAATAACTGAATGTTCATTTAAATTATTTAAACATTATAATGGACCTACTGTATAGGTGTTTTATGTCGTAGAACAACTTCAAACATCTTTAAATGCTTGAAATCATTGATTTTCACTGGTAGTTTAAGAAAACGCTTGACTACAATGTAGGCAACACAATCCCAATTATACCATATAAAGACTATTAATGTGTTATATCTGACAGGCTAAGAACTAACTACTTTGTCATACAATTGGCAATGGGTTATTTACTGCATTTAAAGTAACTTATGTCTCTTGCTACTTAGGTTTTCACTCATGGAGAGAAGAACTTGGACCAATCCAGGATGCGGAGTACCATATCCAAGCGGGGATTGATAAACCATGTCTCCAGCGTTTTATCAATAATTTTAAAGGTAAATGTTAAACTCCTTAATATGATTTAGCTGGAATCAGTGAAATGCCTTCAGTGATCAAGTCTCTTGCTCAAGAGCACACTGCACAATGGTGGTTGCTAGTACACAGGGATATTAGAACTGACAATTCAACAGCTTTTAGACATTTGATAAACCATTTTGTCCTTCAGCACAGTGCTTTAAGCACTTTTGCCTCTGTGCCCAGCCTGATTGCAGTAATCTAAGGGTTTGACAGGGATTATTCCCTGTAAAAACAGACCCTTTTTTTTTTTTACCTTTTATTTAACCAGGTAGGCCGATTGAGAACAATATCTCCTTTGCAACGGCGACCTGGGGAGCCGCTGGGATTTGAACCCAGGAAGTCGTACACCCAAAGCATGCACTCTACCACTGAGCTACCAGGGGCCCGTTCTTCATACGTCGCTTATTACATCTGAGATCAAATGACACATCCAAGATGATATCATCGTGCTAATCATGATCCGGCTAATTGGGTTCTTCGAACACACCTGTTGTGTATGATTAGTATCGCTGGATTGAGATTTCTGAGATAATTGCGCGTTCATGTGTTGTCTTAAAAGGGGATATGTATCGATACTCGAAACCATGATCAGCAGTGCAGCGATTGCAAGACGGCAATGTAATGACGTCATATAATTTAAAACGACAACTGACGAAAAACTTGACAAATTTCTGGACTTTTATAAGGAAACAGCCAAGCAAACAAAGCTACATAAATGTTATAATAGATATATAAAACAGATAATTGATACATGTTTTTATTTTATTAGAATTTTTTTCATGATTCCCAGTTATTTAGATTCGCAATTTAAAATAGTTGTTTAGTCTTTACATTTTTATTTCAATGTAGAAATTAACTATTAATTTCATATTTGGACAGATTTGTTACGTGACCGCATTAATGAAAGTTTCTTAAGGGTCAATATCATGTTATCTGCATCTCCTGCGCTCCATCAAGCCACTCGAATAATAGCAGTCATCACTCAAAATAATGCACGACTCTATTATCTGTATAGCATGTGTGTAAGAATAATACTTTGATGACAAATATTTCAGTGAGTAAAACTGGCTGTGTCTATAGCAGGCTGTTATGTACTACACAGCATTTTTATATTATTTTTAAAGGGGTCATGACATGGGTTTTTTTATTTTATTATTATGGTCCCCTAGGTGCAATTATAGTATTACTATAGTTAAAAAAAAAAAAACTTTTAAAATGTAGTGAATTATGACATTTTCCCACCCTGTTTCTCATCCTTTGATTCAAACAGTCTGTTTTGGGTTGTTTCCCCTTTAAGAGTTCAGTGTTAACGCCCACTGTTATGATTGGCTAACGACATTTGACGGAACATTTGCGGATTGAGCGTAACTGTTTAGTAGCGAGTGATGCATTCGAAGCGATGGCTCTTGCAATGATAAAACCTTATATGTTTGAGCCGGAATCAGATGAGGAATCAGAGGAAAATGAACCATCACCACAACAACGAAGACTGGATCAGCCCGTGTCCACATGGAAAGTGAAACTATTTTGAATTAATAAAAAAATTGTAACCCGAGACACTTGAAAACGGTTTATTGTTGCATAATTATTCTATAGTTTAATATGCTAACAGTTCAACATTATTTACCTAATTTCAATGAAATGATAGGGTGTACTGCGGACAAAAATGCATGCACAGTCCATATTTGAAGATGCAGCATTGATAAGGCAACATTTTTAATCTTCTATTACATGTAGGCCTACTAGAAAGGCGACATATTTTCAAGATTCTCTTATACAAATAAACTGCATCCATTTTTCCTTGACGTCAGGATCTTTCGGCAGCGTATTCAAAGATGTTGTTTGTCCACAGCCAGGAACAGCACATCTGCGTGGCATTGTAATTTTCCTGTACACAGACCCACTCGCTGTCCGTCGACTGAACACTTGTGAGGCGCGCAGCGCGACAACGATCCGAAATGAGCGTAGTTGTCTTGTGCTGGAGGCGGTCATATGCAAATGGTTGGAACGTCACTTCGCACCGTGACGTCACTTCTTACCATGGATCCAGAACGAGCTGTATTTAGAGCTTGATTAAATAAATGGCTCGTTTATAATGGGGAGGACGTCTTAAGCTATGAAACTTGCAGGACGTTTTAATGGTACAAAGACCTCTTATATTCCAAAAGATCAAGGCAAATTTGGTTTCTCATTTCATGACCCCTTTAAATATTTTTTTTTAATGATTATTATCTTAAATTATTGTCCCTGGATCAGTACGATACTCTTGTAATAAACTAGCGGTGCTAGCAGACATATTTTGAGTATCAGTTCTGGTTGAAAAGAAGCGATCTAATCCTGTTTACATGAAATAAGCTGCTCCCGAGCAGGTTTAAGCTAACGGACCTGTTGCTATGACAGCAGCTCCGGAATGAGCTTCGAAGAACCAAACGATCCAAGATCACGCCAAATCGTCAACAATCAAATCCAGCTAACTGAGTTAGCCACGTACGAAGAACAGGCCCCAGGTATTTTTGCCACTGAACTCATATCCAAAGGTGACTTTGTTGTGGAGTACCGAGGGAAACTACTGTCACAGCAGCAGGCAGAGCTCCAAACTATTGAGTACAATGAGTCTGCAAAGGTTTTTCTTTTTGATTTTCAGTGGAAGAGTAAAACATGGTGGTAAGTAGATGAAGTGGCTATGTAGCAACTTTACAATGCAAGGGCCATGTCTAAAATCTAGAGTTTGTTATTCTTTATGTTAGTGCCTTTGTCAATACTACTTCAGTTACAGTTATTTGCCCTTCACTGCACCTTCGCATTGACGGTTATCTACCCTTCACTGCACCTTCGCAGTGAACGTTATCTGCCCTTGAGTGCACCTTCGCAGTGAACGTTTTCTGCCCTTCACTGCACCTTCGCAGTGAACGTTTTCTGCCCTTCACTGCACCTTCGCACTGAACGTTTTCTGCCCTTCACTGCACCTTCGCACTGAACGTTTTCTGCCCTTCACTGCACCTTCGCACTGAACGTTTTCTGCCCTTCACTGCACCTTCGCACTGAACGTTATCTGCCCTTCACTGCACCTTCGCACTGAACGTTTTCTGCCCTTCACTGCACCTTCGCAGTGACGGTTATCTGCCCTTCACTGCACCTTCGCAGTGAACGGTTAGGGTTAGGGTTAGGGTTCGCAGTGACCGTTATCTGCCCTTCACTGCACCTTCGCACTGACCGTTATCTGCCCTTCGCAGTGACCGTTATCTGCCCTTCACTGCACCTTCGCAGTGACGGTTATCTGCCCTTCGCAGTGACCGTTATCTGCCCTTCACTGCACCTTCGCAGTGACCGTTATCTGCCCTTCACTGCACCTTCGCACTGACCGTTATCTGCCCTTCAGAAAAGGCAAAAAACATGGTGCGAGTCATTTGTCCAATTTGCTTTTACAAATACATTATTCCATACAATAGTCGCTTATAGAATTGTATTTATTGGTATATCCTGCTCATATAATTTAATCAAATACTGCTTCTTCATAGTCGAACCTCTGTGCTAATACATATTAATGAAACAAATGTTTCTATACAGCATTGATGCATGTGAAAAGGACTCCTCTCTTGGGAGACTTGTTGATGACGACCACAGAAGACCTATTTTTGCAAAATGAAACCATAAGTAAAGAAACCACACTTGTCTCTTCGCGATTCGATATATTACACCTGGAGAAGAACTGACGTCAACAACGTGACTCAAACTGGCCATGGAGAGCACAGGTGAGTTACCTTTTTGTTTCTATATCCAATATGCCACCTACCTGGATAAGAGTTTATATTTCATGCAATTTGTTGCAGACACTCCAAACAAGAAAGCTGTAGTAGAATGTGTTTCTATCTTGGTTTACTTAGCAGTAACAATTTGTTTTTATGAGATACATTTCCTATGCCAGGTTTGATTACACCAACTGGTTTTTATTTATGGAAATGCCTTTATTTCCATAGTTTTAATGAATTGCATTAGTTCCGATGTCACAGTGGATTCTGTTTTGGATTTATCTATTGTATGCACCCATTGGGTCTCATTCATGAAACATTCGTAAATATACGAGTAAATATCTGAGTGATTTGCGCGTAAAGAGAACTTCCTGAAACTCTTCTCCTGATTCACAAAAACTTCGTAAACGTCAGTTGTGATAGTGACGTGTGTGTGTTAATTAATTCCAATCAGTCGTAAATGGGACGCGCGTGCACGCTCATTCTCAATTACCATAAATCCCTCCCATTAAACTAATATATATTAAACTATATATGAGCATCATATTATGACACCAAACGAAGGATTTCAACATGTCTTCTCAAAAGCGAATGGAAAAATAAAAATTTCTCAGCTGCAGAAATTTAAGTTTTATTATCAGAAGTTCATTCAAAACGCCACGTTTTATTTTCAAGCGTATATAGTGGCGTATCAGGTCCTAAAAAAAGGAAGCTTTGCAGCATATTACAGATGCTGTTAATGGAGTTTCTTCTGTTATTCGAACAGTCCCCGAAGTGAAAAGACAAACCTTATGTAATTACTATATGTAATATTTTTTTCAAAATGCTGTGTAAATATGTACCCGATTATGAATTAAAATGCAGCCGTATTAATGAGCAAAACGTTCAGACGTTAAATGCACTATTTACGTGTGGCTGGGAGCAGGTGTAGATTTATTTCGTACCAACTAACATTTGGAAAATACGAACGTTTTAATGAATCGGAAAATTTACGCCAGAACCACTTTACTCGCGATTTACACAAAATTCGTTTTGCTCATGTTTCATGAATGAGACCCATTGTGTACACACAATTAGAACATAAAGTTGTAGCAAAAAGTAAATTTTAACTTGTTGCACTCATGCATCCATTAAAAATGATTGTATTACATGCCTATATTACAAAGATTAGAACCACATATGCAGAATAAATGCAGTGGTGCTGTCTGATCAATACCTATTAGGGCTGCACGATATTGGGAAAAAATGACATTGCGATATTTTATTTTTCTGCGATATATATTGCGATTATTTTTTCTTACAAACAAATGGGGTGAGCACACTTACATTCTCATTTAAATGATTTAAACATGGACACCATCGTGTCAATTGATTAATATGCGCGAGGGAGAGGGAGCAAGACAGAGCTTGTGTTGTTTGAAAACGTCTCTCTCTCTCTCGATTCAATTCATATTGCTTTATTGGCATGACATACAAAGGTACATATTGCCAAAGCATTGTACATATCAGAATAGAAACAAACAAAACAAAATACATATATATTCATAAGAAAAAAATGACATGCAAAATAAATCCATGTACATTTCTATAAACATTGTTGGTACTTCTAATGTTCTCTGTCTCTCTCGCTCGCTCGCTCGCTCTCTCATCTAGCAGCAGCGCGCTCCTCTCTCTCTCTACTCTCTCTCTCTCCGCGCGCTCTCTCTCTCTCTCTGCCCTGTTAACTTTCTCATGTGGTTTTACAGTCCTGGTCAATGATAAACTTTCAAGCTAATGATGGTTAAACTGTTGCAATTAATACCCGCAAATCACATTGTCACAGGGCCGGGGAAGCACGCTTGCTCCATACAGTTAATGAATAACGGAATTCAAACTACGACAGCCTACAATCAGCACATCCTGCAATGTGACTATCGTGATTCGTTACATCGCGGATATCGATGCTCTAAACGAACACATCGTGGCAGCCCTAATACCCGAATCCTCCTCCTGCACAGGATTGTCCACATGGCTTTTTGCTCCAGGTGTAAATGCCCATACGTTACCTATATATTCAGCTTGTTGCCATGCTGGGTGTGGTTCCTCGCTCTTAGCCCCCAAAACACACTTTCACTGGCAACGGACACCCTGTTTTTTATAGTATTGCATTTTTTTTTTTTTTTTTTTTTAATAATTTCTGGTACACTGATTGTTATATTTGGTTCAACAGTTGCAGGCCGGGATTGACAAATTAAAAACACCACAATCGGTGTGAAACTCTGTATGAATCTACGGCTGAGAAGCGAAATGCTCTTCAAAGACAGCGAACCTTACTCCTACTGCAATTGGCAAACTTGGATAAAATGGTGAGTCATTTTATTGTACGTTGACAGAACTTGGGTAAAATATTTTTTGTTCTAAAAAATGCAGCAGGTAAACCTAGCCTGGCTAACGTCAGACCAATTCTCATTCGAGACTTGGTCTGGTAACCACCTGTTCATTTTCTCGTATTTGAGGCGTGGTTTACGAATGCCCAGAGCAGTTTATTGGGCGCTACGAATGTCTATCAAATGTGCTTGCTTCTGAAATTGTTTAACAGTTGCTCTTTTTTCAAAACAAACTCTGTTCTTAACTACTTAAAACACTATCTAAAGCTGAATCGAAAGGTAATTTCGTGTCTGATGCCATGTTGGATCCATAGAAACTTCTTCAATGTGTCGCCTATTAGGGCTGCACGATATTGGGAAAAATGACATTGTGATATTTTATTTTTCTGCGATTTTATATATTGCGATTATTTTTTTCTTACAAACAAATGGGGTGAGCACACTTACATTCTCATTTTAAATGATTTAAACATCGACACCATCATGTCAATTGATTAATATGCAGAGGGAGCAAGACGGGCGCGAGAGAGGCGCGAGAAGTGCGCGAGAGCGAAGAGTGCGAGAGCGAGAGAGTGCGCGAGAGAGAGAGTGCGCAGAGAGAGAGTGCGCGAGAGAGAAGTGCGCGAGAGAGAGAGAGTGCGCGCGAGCTGCGCGCGCGCTCGCGAGAGAAAGACAGAGAGAAAATGCCCTGTTAAACTTGCATGTGGTTTTCAGTCCTGTCAATGATAAACTTTCACTCTATGATGGTTAAACTGTGCAATTAATCTGCGAATCACATTCGTCAAGGGCCGGGGAGCAGCTGCCCGTACAGTTAATGAATAACGGATCAACTACGACAGCCTACATCGCACATCCTGCAATGTGACTATCGTGGATTCGTACATCGCGATATCGATGCTTAAACGACACATCGTGCAGTCATTGTCTTGCTGATCCCTCCCCGTTCTGTGATTTGGTTCCCTTTTTCAGGGGAGAATTTAGTCCATGGTGTCCAGGCTGCCTTAGCAGCGTGAATCAAATTGTGCGCAAGGCAGCCTGGGAACACCCAGGGTAAGGTAAACCAGGATTTGCATGAATTTAAAATAAAAGATTTACCTACTCTATTTATATATTTGATGGAAAATTAAAAAATCATTCTACACTTTCTGTAGCATTGAATTTTTTTTTTTGATTTTTAGCTGGGCCCAGAATCACATCCAGTCACTTAAACAGCAGAAGATTCTGTGATACCCTCACCAACAGACACACAGGTAATAAGACAGGTTTTTTTTATAACCATTTAGTTTCAGAGCTGCACATTATACATTATATTATAGTAATTATTTCCCAGCAACAATGTTGATCAGAATGTGTTTGACAGAACGATGCGAGGATGGCATTATTACAGGCTTTGTCCCAACCCTGTTAGGGCATACTGGATTTTTTGCGCACATTTACGAAACGTATTTACATTTATGAATGACAAATTGTAATATAAATATATCGGTTTCTATATTTTAAACAACTTGACACAAATGATGGATACAAACGCCCTCTAAACAATCCTGAAAGTTTGGTTGGCACTTAAACCTAATAGTAGTAATGAGTATTTATGATAGCTTTTGGGGACATTAACCTGTATTTTAACTGTCCTTATGGGGACACTTTGGCTTAGTGAGGATGGAATCCTAGTCCTCTTAAGGATAACCATTGGAACTCGTATGTAATTTCTTGCTGATACAATTTTTGTTTATTTATACAACTAAAAACTATTATGATCCTCCTACTGTTTTTTGCAAACTATAAGGTGCACCGTAGCAGTTTGCCTGGGAACACCCAGGGTAAGGTAAACCAGGATTTGCATGAATTGAAATAAGATTTACCTACTGCTATTTATATATTTGATGGAAAAGATTTTAAACATTACTGTTTGTAATTAATAGGCTTAAGGGATAGGGAACAACAGTGATTTTATAATTGTATGTACTTTAGTTAAAAATCATTCTACACTTTCTGTAGCATTGATTTTTTTTATTTGATTTTTAGCTGGGCCCAGAATCACATCCAGTCACTTAAACAGCAGAAGATTCTGTGATACCCTCACCAACAGACACACAGGTAATAAGACAGGTTTTTTTATAACCATTTAGTTTCAGAGCTGCACATTATACATTATATTATAGTAATTATTTCCAGCAACAATGTTGATCAGAATGTGTTTGACAGAACGATGCGAGGATGGCATTATTACAGGCTTTGTCCCAACCCTGTTAGGGCATACTGGATTTTTTGCGCACATTTACGAAACGTATTTACATTTATGAATGACAAATTGTAATATAATTATATCGGTTTCTATATTTTAAACAACTTAACACAAACGATGGATACAAACGCCCTCTAAACAATCCTGAAAGTTTGGTTGGCACTTAAACCTAATAGGTAGTAATGAGTATTTATGATAGCTTTTGGGGACATTGACCTGTATTTTAACTGTCCTTATGGGGACACTTTGGCTTAGTGAGGATGGAATCCTAGTCCTCTTAAGGATAACCATTGGAACTCGTATGTAATTCTTGCTGATACAATTTTTGTTTATTTATACAACTAAAAACTATTATGATCCTCCTACTGTTTTTTGCAAACTATAAGGTGCACCGTAGCAGTTTTCCTATATAGTTCATTGGGTACATCCGTCAGTAAAACCATTATAAATCCTAAAATATTGTTCGTCTAATTACTTTGTCCGCTGAAATTTGGAGACCATGTATTTAAAATGGCTACCCTCATACACTGTCCATAAAAGATGGATAGAAACATTCTCTAAACAGAAGTTGGTAATAACCTCAGGTCTTTATTTTAAATCCACTGTGCTTGTGTACAGAGCAAAAACAATAAAATATGTTGGCCCTAATAATTTCTAGCAAAAGGAAAGTGTTGTTTCCCCTTGTTTTTGTTTTGTAATACTGTTATTCAGTCTCAATAAAGTGCCTTATCTGTTTTGTAATTTCATAGCCTCAAATGATAATTATTTTTTATTACAGGTATGGTCAGAAATTGACCATGCATCTCCAACAGCGCACGACTCACCGTCGCTTTACTGATAGCGCTGTTTCTCACACATGCAAAGAGAGAGAGCGCGAGAGTCTTACCACGCTGAATCGACACGCTATATGTAAACTATTCTTTGTTGTCTTCTCCTGTCAAAATAATGGAGTTCATTTACAATTATTCATTTTCGAACAAGACTCCGGTTTCTCCGGTAGTGGCCGGAGCTAATGTGCAAATGGCAATTTCATTGGCTGACGCTCAA
The DNA here is from genome assembly GCF_003368295.1 of Carassius auratus. Taxonomy (NCBI): domain Eukaryota; kingdom Metazoa; phylum Chordata; class Actinopteri; order Cypriniformes; family Cyprinidae; genus Carassius; species Carassius auratus. The sequence goes on from NW_020527680.1 coordinate 19,085, forward strand.
CTAGCACCGACCCTGTTTTGATTTCAGCAAATCAGTTTGACCGAACGCAGACAACGTGATTAATATTCATGAACCCAGCAGCTCATCAATTCATAGTGCATTGTATATACATTAGTATGATAGTAAAATTATCCTTTAATAATAATTATGATCTATTACTATTTTTCTTACAGAAACCCTCAATGACCAAAAATATCTTAAGCATCACCACCAGTCTTAAGTTCAGTTAAAATGACAAATATGCATTCATTAGGCCTAAAAGTAAATTTTTACATAAAGACATTGTGCTAGAAATATTACTATTATTTAGTAAAATGTATGTGATACTGCTACTACTGTTAAAAAATTTTAAACTTTATTTTTTTAAGAAATAAATCACAATATTTCTTCCATGTTTTAATTTTAATAGCAAATCCCCTTTATTTACCAAAAATAAAATGTTTAAATTTCATAAATTAAAAGACAAATTAAATTTGGGTGAAACTTATTTACTGTTTTTCATAATTATATAACCTGTAGAAAAATTTTAAACACAATTGTAAATAAGTATAAAGAATGGCATTGGTTTTATTTTATTATTTTATTAATATATATATTTTTTAATTGGCATATTTTTGTGTTTTGCTTTGTACCGAGAACCATGGATTTTCACTGGTATCGGTATTTTCGAACAAGCAGAAGACATACCGGTTTCTCCGGTAGTGGGCGGAGCTAATGTGCAAATGGCAATTTCATTGGCTGACGCTCAACTAGCACCGACCCTGTTTTGATTTCAGCAAATCAGTTTGACCGAACGCAGACAACGTGATTAATATTCATGAACCCAGCAGCTCATCAATTCATAGTGCATTGTATATACATTAGTATGATAGTAAAATTATCCTTTAATAATAATTATGATCTATTACTATTTTTCTTACAGAAACCCTAAATGACCAAAAATATCTTAAGCATCACCACCAGTCTTAAGTTCAGTTAAAATGACAAATATGCATTCATTAGGCCTAAAAGTTAATTTTTACATAAAGGCATTGTGCTACTAAATATTACTATTATTTAGTAAAATGTATGTGATACTGCTACTACTGTTAAAATTTTTAAACTTTATTTTTTTAAGAAATAAATCACAATATTTCTTCCATGTTTTAATTTTAATAGCAAATCCCCTTTATTTACCAAAAATAAAATGTTTAAATTTCATAAATTAAAAGACAAATTAAATTTGGGTGAAACTTATTTACTGTTTTTCATAATTATATAACCTGTAGAAAAATTTTAAACACAATTGTAAATAAGTATAAAGAATGGCATTGGTTTTATTTTTATTATTTTATTAATATATATATTTTTTTAATTGGCATATTTTTGTGTTTTGCTTTGGTACCGAGAACCATGGATTTTCACTGGTATCGGTATCAAATACTGAAATTTGGGTACCGTGACAACACTATTTAAAAGGTATACGACTCGCCAAGAAATATTTTGATTGTGTACTGCTCTGCATACAACTGTATAATGTCTAAACGTTAAACCAATATGTCTCTAATGATCTCTTTGTAAGAGACAAAACCACAGTAAGATTATTTATCGTAATGTCATGATGAGAATTACAAGAAATTGCCCCAACTCATGCTCGGCCAACATCAAATTGTAGGCTATTATTTCTGCTGTTGTGCTCATGTGTAAATTGAGGATAGAACGAACAAGTGATGATATTTGATACCTTCTGGGACATGCATTGACCTGTATTTTAACTGTCTTTATGGGGACACCTTGTTTAAGTGGGGATTGCATTATTTCCATGAAACCTTCTGAGGACATTGACCTGTATTTTAACTGTCTTTATGGGGACACCTTGTTTAAGTGGGATTGCATTATATGCATAATATAATTTGTGTAGAATTCTCAAGACCTTTATATTTGTCATGTTTGACTGATTACAGGTTGCCTTCCTTCACAACATGGACACAGATTCCAGCTCTGCAGAAGATGGGAATGTGTCCCACTCCAATTCCAAGGTAAGAAAGTATAGATGATGGCCACAGTTCATAAAAGTTTGGAGAGTTCATTAAGTTTATCTTGACTGATTTTTGTAACAGTTTAAAAGGCAACTCTTTCAATGTTTGTTTGATACTTGAGACCCATTCATACTTCATAACTTGCATTCATTTTTGCAATTATATATTAAACTAGATTATTAATCTGTTCTGGTCCATGTCTAAATTCTAATACAATCACATCGCAATTCAAATAAATTGGATCATTACTTTAGAGAAGTGACTACTAATTATAAATGTAGAGAACAGAAAATCATTGCATGTACATAACAAAAATGATCACTTTTAAAAAAACTTTTTTTTTTTTTTTTTGCAGTTTACAATTGTACAGGTCCTTCTAAAAAATGTAGCATATTGTGATAAGTTCATTATTTTCCATAATGTAATGATAAAAAATAAACTTTCATATATTTTAGATTCATTGCACACCAACTGAAATATTTCAGGTCTTTTATTGTTTTAATACTGATGATTTTGGCATACAGCTCATGAAAACCCAAAATTCCTATCTCAAAAAATTTGCATATTTCACCCGACCAATAAAAGAAAAGTGTTTTTAATACAAAAAGTCAACCTTCAAATAATTTATGTTCAGTTATGCACTCAATACTTGGTGGGGGGAATCCTTTTGCAGAAATGACTGCTTCAATCGCGTGGCATGGAGGCAATCAGCCTGTCGCACTGCTGAGGTTTATGGAGGCCCAGGATGCTTCGATAGCAGCCTTAAGCTCATCCAGAGTGTTGGGTCTTGCGTCTCTCAACTTTCTCTTCACAATATCCCACAGATTTCTCTATGGGGTTCAGGTTCAGGAGAGTTGAGCACAGTAATACCATGGTCAGTAAACCATTTACAGTGGTTTTGGCACTGTGAGCAGGTGCCAGGTCGTTGCTGAAAAACAAAATCTTCATTCTCATAAAGCTTTTCAGCAGATGAAAGCATGAAGTGCTCCAAAATCTCCTGATAGCTGCTGCATTGACCCTGCCTTGAATAAAAACACAGTGGACCAACACCAGCAGCTGACATGGCACCCCAGACCATCACTGACTGTGGGTACTTGACACTGGACTTCAGGCATTTTGGCATTCCTTCACCCCAGTCTTCCTCCAGACTCTGGCACCTTGATTTTGAATGACATGCAAAATTTGCTTTCATCCGAAAAAGTACTTTGGACCACTGAGCAACAGCCAGTGCTGCTCTCTGTAGCCCCATTTCCTGCACACGCCTGTGCACGTGGCTCTGATGTTTCTACTCCAGACTCAGTCCACTGCTTCCGCAGGTCACCCAAGGTCTGGAATCGGTCCTTCTCCACAATCTTCCTCAGGGTCCGGTCACCTCTTCTCGTTGTGCAGCTTTTTTTGCCACACTTCCCACAGACTTCTCACTGAGGTGCCTTAATACAGCACTCTGGGAACCAGGCTATTCATTCAGAAATTTATTTCCGTGTCTTACCCTCTCCCTTGAGGGTGTCAATGATGGCCTTCTGGGACGCAGTCAGTCAGTTTTGAGTACATTGAACCAGGCTGAACCAGTTTTTAAAAGCCTCAGGAATCTTTTGCAGGTGTTTAGAGTTAATTAGTTGATTCAGATGATTAGGTTAATAGCTCATTTAGAGAACCTTTTCATGATATGTTAATTTTTTTAGATAGGAATTTGGGGTTTTCATTGAGCTGTATGCCCAAATCATCAGTATTAAAACAATAAAAGACCTGAAATATTTCAGTTGGTGTGCAATGAATCTAAAATATATGAAAGTTTAATTTTTATCATTACATTATGGAAAATAAGAACTTATCACAATATGCAAATTTTTGAGGAGGACCTGTATGTACTTTAGTTAAAAATCATTCTACACTCTTTCTGTAGCATTGATTTTTTTTTTTTTTTTTTTTTGATTTTTTAGCTGGGCCCAGAATCACATCCAGTCACTTAAACAGCAGAAGATTCCTGTGATACCCTCACCAACAGACACACAGGTAATAAGACAGGTTTTTTTATAACCATTTAGTTTCAGAGCTGCACATTATACATTATATTATAGTAATTATTTCCCAGCAACAATGTTGATCAGAATGTGTTTGACAGAACGATGCGAGGATGGCATTATTACAGGCTTTGTCCCAACCCTGTTAGGGCATACTGGATTTTTGCGCACATTTACGAAACGTATTTACATTTATGAATGACAAATGTAATATAAATATATCGGTTTCTATATTTTAAACAACTTGACACAAATGATGGATACAAACGCCCTCTAAACAATCCTGAAAGTTTGGTTGGCACTTAAACCTAATAAGTAGTAATGAGTATTTATGATAGCTTTTGGGGACATTAACTGTATTTTAACTGTCCTTATGGGGACACTTTGCTTAGTGAGGATGGAATCCTAGTCCTCTTAAGGATAACCATTGGAACTCGTATGTAATTTCTTGCTGATACAATTTGTTTATTTATACAACTAAAAACTATTATGATCCTCCTACTGTTTTTTGCAAACTATAAGGTGCACCGTAAGCAGTTTTCCATATAAAGTTCATTGGTACATCCGTCAGTAAAAACCATTATAAATCCTAAAATATTTGTTCGTCTAATTACTTTTTCCGCTGAAATTTGGAGACCATGTATTTAAAATGGCTACCCTCATACACTGTCCATAAAAGATGGATAGAAACATTCTCTAAACAGAGTTGGTAATAACCTCAGGTCTTTATTTAAATCCACTGTGCTTGTGTACCAGAGCAAAAACAATAAATATGTTGCCCTAATAATTTCTAGCAAAAGGAAAGTGTTTGTTTCCCCTTGTTTTTGTTTTGTAATACTGTTATTCAGTCTCAATAAGTGCCTTATCTGTTTTGTAATTCATTAGCTCAAATGATAATTATTTTTTATTACAGGTATGGTCAGAAATTGACCATGCATCTCCAACCAGCGAATGTGTACCACCACTGGAAAGAGTGTATTTGTAAGTAACAACATTAATTACTTGCCTGTCCGAAGTCTGTCCATTAGGGTTACATTAAAATATCTACCTTTTTAACTCCCTATTCTTGAAAGTTTGTGGTCTGAAGATCACATTTAACTGTGACAGGGTTTAAAAGTAGTGTTGTCAAAAGACCCGGTACTTTGGTACCAAGTCGGTACAAAATTTTTAAAAATGTGACTGTACCAGGTTTCTTTAAGTATTGGTAGTACCGAGGTCTCGTTCAAACCCGGTTCAGCGCTATGATTTCCGTGAAGCAGAAAACGAGGATGGAATCTCAAAATCCAGTCATGAAAATGAAACTTACATTTTAATATGGACAGTCATGGAATTTGTCAAAGTTAGCGTAAATTAATCAAATCAAATCTCCGTATGGACCAGTATCTGTAAATGTTAAGCGCATAAAAATCTGTGTTCTGCGCGTCTCTGTGTGAATCAATGAATGGCAGAGACGTGCAGGTTTGTTTACTACATGGACTGAAGCGCATGACGCTTGTATTAATTTCAGCATCTGAGCTTCAGAGTTCTCTCTCCATCAAGCGATCTGAACTTTTCAGTTCATCTCAATGGACGCACAGCGCACCTGTATTTGATGCTCTGTAAACTCTGTGTGAAGGCGCACGGACTCACCGTCGCTTTACTGATAGCGCTGTTTCTCACACATGCAAAGAGAGAGAGCGCGAGAGTCTTACCACGCTGAATCGACACGCTATATGTAAACTATTCTTTTGTTGTCTTCTCCTGTCAAAATAATGGAGTTCATTTACAATTATTCATTTTCGAACAAGCAGAAGACACTCCGGTTTCTCCGGTAGTGGCCGGAGCTAATGTGCAAATGGCAATTTCATTGGCTGACGCTCAACTAGCACCGACCCTGTTTTTGATTTCAGCAAATCAGTTTGACCGAACGCAGACAACGTGATTAATATTCATGAACCCAGCAGCTCATCAATTCATAGTGCATTGTATATACATTAGTATGATAGTAAAATTATCCTTTAATAATAATTATGATCTATTACTATTTTTCTTACAGAAACCCTCAATGACCAAAAATATCTTAAGCATCACACCAGTCTTAAGTTCAGTTAAAATGACAAATATGCATTCATTAGGCCTAAAAGTAAATTTTTACATTAAAGGACATTGTGCTAGAATATTACTATTATTTAGTAAAATGTATGTGATACTGCTACTACTGTTAAAAATTTTTAAACTTTATTTTTTAAGAAATAAATCACAATATTTCTTCCATGGTTTTAATTTTAATAGCAAATCCCCTTTATTTACCAAAAATAAAATGTTTAAATTTCATAAATTAAAAGACAAATTAAATTTGGGTGAAACTTATTTACTGTTTTTCATAATTATATAACCTGTAGAAAAATTTTAAAACACAATTGTAAATAAGTATAAAGAATGGCATTGGTTTATTTTTATTATTTTATAATATATATATTTTTTAATTGGCATATTTTTGTGTTTTGCTTTGGTACCGAGAACCATGGATTTTCCACTGGTATCGGTATCAAATACTGAAATTTGGGTACCGTGACAACACTATTTAAAAGGGTATACGACTCACCAAGAAATATTTTGATTGTGTACTGCTCTGCATACAACTGTCTAATGTCTAAACGTTAAACCAATATGTCTCTAATGATCTCTTTGTAAGAGACAAAACCACAGTAAGATTATTTATCGTAATGTCATGATGAGAATTACAAGAAATTGCCCCAACTCATGCTCGGCCAACATCAAATTGTAGGCTATTATTTCTGCTGTTGTGCTCATGTGTAAATTGAGGATAGAACGAACAAGTGATGATATTTGATACCTTCTGGGGACATGCATTGACCTGTATTTTAACTGTCTTTATGGGGACACCTTGTTTAAATGGGGATTGCATTATTTCCATGAAACCTTCTGGGGACATTGACCTGTATTTTAACTGTCTTTATGGGGACACCTTGTTTAAGTGGGATTGCATTATATGCATAATATAATTTGTGTAGAATTCTCAAGACCTTTTATATTTGTCATGTTTGACTGATTACAGGTTGCCTTCCTTCACAACATGGACACAGATTCCAGCTCTGCAGAAGATGGGAATGTGTCCCACTCCAATTCCAAGGTAAGAAAGTATAGATGATGGCCACAGTTCATAAAAGTTTGGAGAGTTCATTAAGTTTATCTTGACTGATTTTTGTAACAGTTTAAAAGGCAACTCTTTCAATGTTTGTTTGATACTTGAGACCCATTCATACTTCATAACTTGCATTCATTTTTGCAATTATATATTAAACTAGATTATTAATCTGTTCTGGTCCATGTCTAAATTCTAATACAATCACATCGCAATTCAAATAAATTGGATCATTACTTTAGAGAAATGACTACTAATTATAAATGTAGAGAACAGAAAATCATTGCATGTACATAACAAAAATGATCACTTTTAAAAAAACTTTTTTTTTTTTTTTTTGCAGTTTACAATTGTACAGGTCCTTCTAAAAAATGTAGCATATTGTGATAAGTTCATTATTTTCCATAATGTAATGATAAAAAATAAACTTTCATATATTTTAGATTCATTGCACACCAAACTGAAATATTTCAGGTCTTTTATTGTTTTGATACTGATGATTTTGGCATACAGCTCATGAAACCCAAATTCCTATCTCAAAAAATTTGCATATTTCATCCGACCAATAAAAGAAAAGTGTTTTTAATACAAAAAGTCAACCTTCAAATAATTATGTTCAGTTATGCACTCAATACTTGGTGGGGAATCCTTTTGCAGAAATGACTGCTTCAATGCGGCGTGGCATGGAGGCAATCAGCCTGTCGCACTGCTGAGGTGTTATGGAGGCCCAGGATGCTTCGATAGCAGCCTTAAGCTCATCCAGAGTGTTGGGGTCTTGCGTCTCTCAACTTTCTCTTCACAATATCCCACAGATTCTCTATGGGGTTCAGGTCAGGAGAGTTGAGCACAGTAATACCATGGTCAGTAAACCATTTACCAGTGGTTTTGGCACTGTGAGCAGGTGCCAGGTCGTGCTGAAAAACAAAATCTTCATCTTCCATAAAGCTTTTCAGCAGATGAAAGCATGAAGTGCTCCAAAATCTCCTGATAGCTAGCTGCATTGACCCTGCCCTTGATAAAACACAGTGGACCAACACCAGCAGCTGACATGGCACCCCAGACCATCACTGACTGTGGGTACTTGACACTGGGACTTCAGGCATTTTGGCATTTTCCTCACCCCAGTCTTCCTCCAGACTCTGGCACCTTGATTTCTGAATGACATGCAAAATTTGCTTTCATCCGGAAAAAAAGTACTTTGGACCACTGAGCAACAGTCCAGTGCTGCTTCTCTGTAGCCCATTTCCTGCACACGCCTGTGCACGGTGGCTCTGGATGTTTCTACTCCAGACTCAGTCCACTGCTTCCGCAGGTCACCCAAGGTCTGGAATCGGTCCTTCTCCACAATCTTCCTCAGGGTCCGGTCACCTCTTCTCGTTGTGCAGCTTTTTTTGCCACACTTCCCACAGACTTCTCACTGAGGTGCCTTGATACAGCACTCTGGGAACAGGCTATTCATTCAGAAATTTATTTTCCGTGTCTTACCCTCTCCCTTGAGGGTGTCAATGATGGCCTTCTGGACAGCAGTCAGGTCAGTTTTGAGTAATGAACCAGGCTGAACCAGTTTTTAAAAGCCTCAGGAATCTTTTGCAGGTGTTTAGAGTTAATTAGTTGATTCAGATGATTAGGTTAATAGCTCATTTAGAGAACCTTTTCATGATATGTTAATTTTTTTAGATAGGAATTTGGGGTTTTCATGAGCTGTATGCCAAAATCATCAGTATTAAAACAATAAAAGACCTGAAATATTTCAGTTGGTGTGCAATGAATCTAAAATATATGAAAGTTTAATTTTTATCATTACATTATGGAAAATAATGAACTTATCACAATATGCAAATTTTTTGAGGAGGACCTGTATGTACTTTAGTTAAAAAATCATTCTACACTCTTTCTGTAGCAATTGATTTTTTTTTTTTTTTTTTTTTTTGATTTTTAGCTGGGCCCAGAATCACATCCAGTCACTTAAACAGCAGAAGATTCTGTGATACCCTCACCAACAGACACACAGGTAATAAGACAGGTTTTTTTTATAACCATTTAGTTTCAGAGCTGCACATTATACATTATATTATAGTAATTATTTCCCAGCAACAATGTTGATCAGAATGTGTTTGACAGAACGATGCGAGGATGGCATTATTACAGGCTTTGTCCCAACCCTGTTAGGCATACTGGATTTTTTGCGCACATTTACGAAACGTATTTACATTTATGAATGACAAATTGTAATATAAATATATCGGTTTCTATATTTTAAACAACTTGACACAAATGATGGATACAAACGCCCTCTAAACAATCCTGAAAGTTTGGTTGGCACTTAAACCTAATAAGTAGTAATGAGTATTTATGATAGCTTTTTGGGGACATTAACCTGTATTTTAACTGTCCTTATGGGGACACTTTGGCTTAGTGAGGATGGAATCCTAGTCCTCTTAAGGATAACCATTGGAACTCGTATGTAATTTTCTTGCTGATACAATTTTTGTTTATTTATACAACTAAAAACTATTATGATCCTCCTACTGTTTTTTGCAAACTATAAGGTGCACCGTAGCAGTTTTCCTATATAGTTCATTGGGTACATCCGTCAGTAAAAACCATTATAAATCCTAAAATATTGTTCGTCTAATTACTTTTTCCGCTGAAATTTGGAGACCATGTATTTAAAATGGCTACCCTCATACACTGTCCATAAAAGATGGATAGAAACATTCTCTAAACAGAAGTTGGTAATAACCTCAGGTCTTTATTTTAAATCCACTGTGCTTGTGTACAGAGCAAAAACAATAAAATATGTTGGCCCTAATAATTTCTAGCAAAAGGAAAGTGTTGTTTCCCCTTGTTTTTGTTTTGTAATACTGTTATTCAGTCTCAATAAAGTGCCTTATCTGTTTTGTAATTTCATAGCCTTCAAATGGATAATTATTTTTTATTACAGGTATGGTCAGAAATTGACCATGCATCTCCAACCAGCGAATGTGTACCACCACTGGAAAGAGTGTATTTGTAAGTAACAACATTAATTACTTGCCTGTCCGAAGTCTGTCCATTAGGGTTACATAAAATATCTACCTTTTTAACTCCCTATTCTTGAAAGTTTGTGGTCTGAAGATCACATTTAACTGTGACAGGGTTTAAAAGTAGTGTTGTCAAAAGACCCGGTACTTTTGGTACCAAGTCGGTACAAAATTTTTTAAAAATGTGACCTGTACCAGGTTTCTTTAAGTATTGGTAGTACCGAGGTCTCGTTCAAACCCGGTTCAGCGCTATGATTTCCGGTGAAGCAGAAAACGAGGATGGAATCTCAAAATCCAGTCATGAAAATGAAACTTACATTTTAATATGGACAGTCATGGAATTTGTCAAAGTTAGCGTAAATTAAATCAAATCAAATCTCCGTATGACCAGTATCTGTAAATGTTAAGCCGCATAAAAATCCGTGTTCTGCGCGTCTCTGTGTGAATCAATGAATGGCAGAGACGTGCAGGTTTGTTTACTACATGGACTGAAGCGCATGACGCTTGTATTAATTTCAGCATCTGAGCTTCAGAGTTCTCTCCCATCAAGCGATCTGAACTTTTCAGTTCATCTCAATGGACGCACAGCGCACCTGTATTTGATGCTCTGTTAAACTCTGTGTGAAGGCGCACGACTCACCGTCGCTTTACTGATAGCGCTGTTTCTCACACATGCAAAGAGAGAGAGCGCGAGAGTCTTACCACGCTGAATCGACACGCTATATGGTAAACTATTCTTGTTGTCTTCTCCTGTCAAAATAATGGAGTTCATTTACAATTATTCAATTTTCGAAACAAGCAGAAGACACTCCGGTTTCTCCGGTAGTCGGCCGAGCTAATGTGCAAATGGCAATTTCATTGGCTGACGCTCAACTAGCACCGACCCTGTTTTGATTTCAGCAAATCAGTTTGACCGAACGCAGACAAACGTGATTAATATTCATGAACCCAGCAGCTCATCAATTCATAGTGCATTGTATAATACATTAGTATGATAGTAAAATTATCCTTTAATAATAATTATGATCTATTACTATTTTTCTTACAGAAACCCTTCAATGACCAAAAATATCTTAAGCATCACCACCAGTCTTAAGTTCAGTTAAAATGACAAATATGCATTCATTAGGCCTAAAAAGTAAATTTTTACATAAAGACATTGTGCTAGAAATATTACTATTATTTAGTAAAATGTATGTGATACTGCTTACTACTGTTAAAAATTTTTAAACTTTATTTTTTTAAGAAATAAATCACAATATTTCTTCCATGTTTTAATTTTAATAGCAAATCCCCTTTATTTACCAAAATAAAATGTTTAAATTTCATAAATTAAAAGACAAATTAAATTTGGGTGAAACTTATTTACTGTTTTTCATAATTATATTAACCTGTAGAAAAATTTAAACACAATTGTAAATAAGTATAAAGAATGGCATTGGTTTTATTTTTATTATTTTATTAATATATATATTTTTTAATTGGCATATTTTTGTGTTTTGCTTTGGTACCGAGAACCATGGATTTTCACTGGTATCGGTATCAAATACTGAAATTTGGGTACCGTGACAACACTATTTAAAAGGTATACGACTCACCAAGAAATATTTTGATTGTGTACTGCTCTGCATACAACTGTCTAATGTCTAAAACGTTAAAACCAATATGTCTCTAATGATCTCTTTGTAAGAGTCAAACCACAGTAAGATATTTATCGTAATGTCATGATGAGAATTTACAAGAAATTGCCCCAACTCATGCTCGGCCAACATCAAATTGTAGGCTATTATTTCTGCTGTTGTGCTCATGGTGTAAATTGAGGATAGAACGAACAAGTGATGATATTTGATACCTTCTGGGGACATGCATTGACCTGTATTTTAACTGTCTTTATGGGGACACCTTGTTTAAATGGGGATTGCATTATATGCATAATATAATTTGTGTAGAATTCTCAAGACCTTTATATTTGTCTGATTACAGGTTGCCTTCCTTCACAACATGGACTAGGGTTAGGGTTCTTAACATGAACGACACCGAAATGGACCAACTTGCTGATATCCTGGGACATGATATTCGTATCCACAGGAAATATTACAGATTACCCGAGGGAAACACTATTAACAGGGTATGTAACCTGTTAATCGAGTTTAAACTAGCTGTCAAGCGTGTCCTAGTGACTTTGGAAGAATCTGTGCATATCTCTGAATACGAAGACTATATTTCAGAGTGCGTTGAGCCTGATCCTGGGATAGAGAGTGAAACCGAACTGTCAGATCATTCTCATGACGTGATGTCAAGTGAGCCAGGTAAAGATTTGTAAACACATTTTTTTAAGATGTTTGTAATTTCCATTAGTTAAATAATAATTAAATCATGCCTTCAAGCAGGCACTTCAGGAGTGAATAGCAGCAGGCCAGTAAACACGAATGAAGGTAAGACGTATGAACAGGCAGTTAAATGTTTAAAGCGATTAGAATATCAAGAATTCCCCCCCAAACAGCCTATCAGTAATTAGTAGTTTGATTTAGAAATGTATATGATTGTGTTTCTAAAGGATCTCCAGAGAGGTCACGGGAGGTCATGAAAAGTAACATCAGGTAAGGAACCTGTCCTGTAATAGTTTTTATTTACTTTATTTATAAAAAGTCAAACAACATCATAAAGAATACAGTAGTATAAAAATAATCCAGTCTTGCACCTACAACATATGCAGTGCAATTAATGTAATTTCTTGTCATTAGTTCCTAGGAAGAGAAAGTGGAGTGAAGTGGAGATTGCAGCTGTAGAAGAGACAATGATGAAATGTATTCACTCGGGAGTTACTCCTGGAAAAGTCGACTACATTGCATGCATTACAGCAGCCCCCAAAGCCCTCGGTGAACGAGACTGGCAGGCGGTGAAGTATTATACAGTATTGTTCAAAATAATAGCAGTACAATGTGACTAACCAGAATAATCAAGGTTTTTCGTATATTTTTTTATTGCTACGTGGCAAACAAGTTACCAGTAGGTTCAGTAGATTCTCAGAAAACAAATGAGACCCAGCATTCATGATATGCACGCTCTTAAGGCTGTGCAATTGGGCAATTAGTTGAATTAGTTGAAAGGGGTGTGTTCAAAAAAATAGCAGTGTGGCATTCAATCACTGAGGTCATCAATTTTGTGAAGAAACAGGTGTGAATCAGGTGGCCCCTATTTAAGGATGAAGCCAACACTTGTTGAACATGCATTTGAAAGCTGAGGAAAATGGGTCGTTCAAGACATTGTTCAGAAGAACAGCGTACTTTGATTAAAAAGTTGATTAGAGAGGGGAAAACCTATAAAGAGGTGCAAAAAATGATAGGCTGTTCAGCTAAAATGATCTCCAATGCCTTAAAATGGAGAGCAAAACCAGAGAGACGTGGAAGAAAACGGAAGACAACCATCAAAATGGATAGAAGAATAACCAGAATGGCAAAGGCTCAGCCAATGATCACCTCCAGGATGATCAAAGACAGTCTGGAGTTACCTGTAAGTACTGTGACAGTTAGAAGACGTCTGTGTGAAGCTAATCTATTTTCAAGAATCCCCCGCAAAGTCCCTCTGTTAAAAAAAAGGCATGTGCAGAAGAGGTTACAATTTGCCAAAGAACACATCAACTGGCCTAAAGAGAAATGGAGGAACATTTTGTGGACTGATGAGAGTAAAATTGTTCTTTTTGGGTCCAAGGGCCACAGGCAGTTTGTGAGACGACCCCCAAACTCTGAATTCAAGCCACAGTACACAATGAAGACAGTGAAGCATGGAGGTGCAAGCATCATGATATGGGCATGTTTCTCCTACTATGGTGTTCGGCCTATTTATCGCATACCAGGGATCATGGATCAGTTTGCATATGTTAAAATACTTGAAGAGGTCATGTTGCCCTATGCTGAAGAGGACATGCCCTTGAAATGGTTGTTTCAACAAGACAATGACCCAAAACACAGTAGTAAATGGGCAAAGTCTTGGTTCCAAACCAACAAAATTAATGTTATGGAGTGGCCAGCCCAATCTCCAGACCTTAATCCAATTGAGAACTTGTGGGGTGATATCAAAAATGCTGTTTCTGAAGCAAAACCAAGAAATGTGAATGAATTGTGGAATGTTGTTAAAGAATCATGGAGTGGAATAACAGCTGAGAGGTGCCACAAGTTGGTTGACTCCATGCCACACAGATGTCAAGCAGTTTTAAAAAACTGTGGTCATACAACTAAATATTAGTTTAGTGATTCACAGGATTGCTAAATCCCAGAAAAAAAAATGTTTGTACAAAATAGTTTTGAGTTTGTACAGTCAAAGGTAGACACTGCTATTTTTTTGAACACACCCCTTTCAACTAATTGCCCAATTGCACAGCCTTAAGAGCGTGCATATCATGAATGCTGGGTCTTGTTTGTTTTCTGACAATCTACTGAACCTACTGGTAACTTGTTTGCCACGTAGCAATAAAAAATATACTAAAAACCTTGATTATTCTGGTTAGTCACATTGTACTGCTATTATTTTGAACAATACTGTATAAAAAACAGAATCACAGCATATGAGAGAAAGACCACTAAAAAGTAAGGTTGATTTTGGTTGTTGATTCCGTTTTTGCGTTTTAGTTGAATTATTATTTTTTTTTGGTCTCAATACTAGGGCTGCACGATATTGGGGAAAAAGGACATTGCGATATCTTATTTTTCTGCGATATATATTGCGATATGATATCTAATCTAATTTTTTCTTACAAACAAAAATGGCATGAGCACACATACATTCTCATTTTAAATGATTTAAACATCAGAGTATTGTTTAAATTAGAGTAAATTATTTGTTTGTAACTTTAGGATATGGTTTGAATTGTTAACATTAACTAACATGAACTTACCATGAGCAATACTTGTGTTACTATATTTTTTAATCTTTGTTTATCTTAGTTATCTTAAACACAGCTGTTCATTGTTTGGTAATGTTACTTCACAGTAGGGATGCACCGGTTGACCGGCCATTAATCGGAACCGGCCGGTTTTTGCTTAAAATACGCAATCGCCCGTTTTTGGTGTTTTTCCGGCCGATTATTCCGGAAGTGCGCTCGTGTGCACAGACTACATTGTAATCGTTTGCTATGTAATTTGTGTGGAAGAGTATTTCGAAATCTGTGCGCAGGACACAGGCAGTCGATCAGTACCGGAAATGCAGAGCTTCATGTCTGAGGCACAGATGGCAGGAAGTGAACAGCCGCTGTTGTACTGCCGCACAAATAAGAGCCTTTCCTGCACACTGAAGCTGCGCGAGCGTATACTGTATCTGTCCGCGCCCTGAACACGAGTAGACCGTGAAGAGATGTTCAGCTCAACTTCTCACGTGTTGGATGAGAAACGAAACGGACTAAACTGTGACAACACAGAATTATTTTTTATTTATTTATTTTACTTTTTTTATTATTATTATTAGAACTTGCATTCATGTTTGAAAAGCCAGAAATAAACTTCAGTTCTGAATTAGGATGATTATTTTTATTTTACCCTAAAATAGACTTAATTTAATTTAAAAATCATCTGCTGTAGCACACTGAAAAAAAGTATTTCATCTAATTAAAATATTTTAGGGTAATGATTCACATCTAAATTTTTTTTACTTGAGTCAACAAGTTATTTATTTTTCACTGGCTCAAGTAAAAAAAATATAGATGTGAATCATTATCCTATTTATTTTTTAATTATTATTATTATTGGATGAATGAAACCCTTTGCATCTTTGTTTTATTCGCACAAACATTATTTGATTTTAACATTTTGGAAAATGTATTTATATAGCATACTTTTATTTAGTCTCACTGGTAAAGACCTTTTTTTTTTAACTTAAAACCAAATTTAAAAACTAAAATACTGAATGCTGATCAAGAAACATCTTATTGAATGTGTGTTGATTGTGTTGTTTGGACTGTAGAACTATGCAGTTGTTACCTTTAATTTCACATGGTTACAGTTAATCTTTTATTTAAGGCCAGTTCTCTGTAGTTTCAACCCAATTAAAAAACAAAAGCTAAATGCTGATGTCTGTACCATCTGTGTTTGTATTGAATGTAGGCTACTTATTGTGCAGTTACTGCTATTAATTTAATAAACAAGATTTGACAACACAGAACACGTCATCACAGAATTATAATTTTTTTTTCCGACATCGTTTTTTGATTTTGATAAATTTGCGCGAGGGAGAGAGCAAGACAACGCTTGTGTTGTTTGAAGACGGTGAAGGTGGGCGTGAGCGCGTGGCTGGGCCCCCTCTCTCTCTCTCTCTCTCTCTCTCTCTCTCTCTCTCTCTCTCTCTCTCTCTCTCTCTCTCTCTCTCTCTCTCTCTCCTCTGCTCTTTCTCTCTCTCTGCTCGTTCTTATGCGCTCTGTTAAACTGCTAGGACTTAAACTGCAATTAATCCGCGAATCAAATTCGGCAAGGGCCGGGGAGCAGCTGCCCGTACAGTTAATGAATAACGGATCAACTATGACAGCCTACATCGCACATCCTGCGACGTGACTATCGCGAATTTTTACATCGCGATATCGATGCTTAAACGACACATTGTGCAGCCCTACTCAATACCGTAGTTGAAACATTATAATGTAACTTAAGTTTTGAAAGAGTTAAAACGGCTTGATGTTGGTTGTAAATTTGGTGCTTGGACTTCCTTGTTTTTAATGCTGTGTCAAGTGATAAGCAGTTGGTGTAAATGTTTTTTCTAATTGCGTAGATTAGTTTTACTGTACAGTAGCCATACGACAGAGTGAGTGTCTATAGTATTCAATCCCTTTATTCAGGCCCCTTTACGTTTCACATTTTAATTGTAAATTGATTAATTTATTTTCTGATGGCACATTAGACGAAACGCATCATAAAAACTATGTTGTAATATCTGATGGCAAGCACTGAACCCATACTGTACTGATTAAATTTGGCTGTAGATTCAATTTGTATCAAGGTCGTTTTTATTTCTCTTGGATTTCTTTTAATGATTTAAAGATTAAATTCTTAGAGCATTTCAAAACCAGACAAAAAAAAACCAAACATTCCACTGATAACGTTCATAATTTTAGACAATTTAAGAATTGTAGCTCTGATCTAACCTTTCCGAATGTGTTATTACTGGTTAACTACAGGATACTTAACTTTACCTCAAACATAATACATACTTTTAAAAGTAAGCTTACCATGTATACGTTTAATTGGTATGGTAATTAAAAAAAAAAAATTTGTGTGTATTTACTTATTGTGTGCTCTGTCAGGTTTAGGGTGGGTGTTTGTAAAAGCACTCTGTGACAACTTTATTTTAAAGGGCTTTATAATATATATTAGATTGACTTTGATAAGAGCAGCTAAATCACATTCAATGAATGTCTCTCATGGGTCATAATAATCAGTAAATGTAGAAACTAAATTGTGTAAGAATGAGTTAAATGCAGTATATGATTGTGGCAGTCTTAGTGGACTGAAATGGCTTGCAGTTGAAGATTGCATGTTGTTCAAGTTCATTTTTGAAGTTAAGATGAACTAACTTATTAAACCACCCTATTTTTAACAAACCAATATAACTTCCAGAAATACCATTATGAATTGGCCAGCTGGCCATATTATGACCTTTCTTTGTCTGTAGATTACACTGGTTGGTCCCCAGATTGGACATCCATGTGTACTTACTCATACACTAGTTGGTCAGGGTTTTGTCCCCAGATGGGACTTCCGTTAATGCCCATATAAGGAGTTGTCCCCGTGTCCCCACATGTGTTAACCTGACCTGTCCCCAGATTATCACCTACCCTTATTTTAATGAATTAATTACATTTTAAGTGAGATATTTATTAAACTTTTTTTTTTAGATTTTTTGATGTGTTTATCTAGTCTCTAGGATGTCAGGAAAGTGGTGTCCCCAAAATGTGGTAAATAACTGGTGCCCCCACGAGGCACCCCAAACAAGTATGTGTGTGTGTGTGTGTGTGTGTGTGTGTGTGTGTGTGTGTGTGTGTGTGTGAATATGTATAGTGGACCGTATCTCTGCCTGTCACGTGGAAAACCTGGGTTTGTTTCCCCGAGGGGAGGCTAGAACTTTGAAGTCGTGGCCTAATGGTTAGAGAGTCGGACTCGCAATCGAAGGGTTGTGAGTTCGAGTCCCGGGCCGGCAGGAATTGTAGGTGGGAGGAGTGCTTGTACAGTGCTTTCTCCACCTTCAATACCACGACTTAAGTGCCCTTGAGCAAGGCACCGAACCCCCAACTGCTCCCGGGCGCCGCAGCATAAATGGCTGCCCACTGCCCCGAGTGTGTGTTCACTGCTCTGTGTTTTTACTTTAGATGGAATTAAAAGCAGAGCACGAATTCTGAGTATGGGTCACAATA
>NW_020527682.1:0-94319 GCF_003368295.1 Carassius auratus
CAAGGCTCTGTTTATACAGTAATATTGTTAAATATAATATTGTGAAATATTATTGCAATTTAAAATAGCTGTTTTTTTTATTTGAATATATTTTAAAATGTAATTTATTCTTTTGATGCAAAGCTGAATTTTCAGCTAATTTCTCCAGTCTTCAGTTGTCACATGACCCTTCAGAAATCATTCTAAAATATTACTTTTTTTTTTTTTACTGTATATAAAGCAGTAAGGCTTAAATATTACAAAATTTTGACCAATAGTCACACTTCTTTTTTTTTCATTTTGGTACATTCTAATTTTTTTAACAGATTTACTAAACAGAGCAATTAGCACAACTCCATAAAAGCATTTTGCATGTAATTTATCAACAATGCTCACATTAGAGTTCACAGACGCAACATCTCATTTCCATAATGACCAGCGCAAATAACCACCTGCTTTAAGACATGCTTTTTTTGGGGCATTCATTTCCCATGGCGTCTCTTTAGTAAATCCTGACAGTAGTTTTTAACGCCAAATGAGGGTTTGCGTTGACGCAAGCTTATAGTAAATCTGGCCCTTCATTTCCTTTTTGTGATTTTGGGGTTGACATGTTCTTTACAGGTGTAATACTCAAACATATTCTGTAATTTCTGTTTCTTCAGGTCTAACCGTGTGCCTGAAGAGTCCAGTGGTGTCCTGGCATCTTATTGGTCTTGGCTCGACCCCAGAGATCCACAGCATCCAGTTTGAAGGACACACACTTAAGGTGTTCGACCATAATTGGGTAACTGTGGCGATAACGCCCATGACCTTCACCACAGCCCTCATGAAGCCATCTGCTACCGGAAAGTTTTCTGATCTCTTGTAAGATCCACTCTCATCAGACAGGTAAGACTCATACATGAACTCATACATGAAACTCTTAAACCAAAGTTTCTGCTGGAAGAGGCTTCAAAAGTTCAATAATCGTGGTGATAATGCACAAAAAGCTAAAATAAGCCTATAAATCGCTGATGTTAGATTTAACTCTCTTCTCTAGCTGGTATGAATGCATTCTTCACTGTTGACAACTGTCCTGAACCTGCGGTAGCCCCGATCCCAGACAAACGAAACGTCATACATAATGATGATGAGGAGGATGAAGACAACATATTCTCCATTGTGTACAAGCAAGGAGGCCCTGTATCAGTGCTTCGATCAAGCGCCAAGGGAAGACCTAAAGTTTGGGTTCATTACATCGCTGCAGAGGAGATGGACTGGGACTATTCGTCTCAGAGCGGCGATCGGTAAGACTTTGAGTATGCCCTGAGATGACTGATGTCAAGCCGACTGAAAATAATGTTGATTTTCATGCTTCAGGACTTCATCGTCGTCAGGAGCAGGATCTGAGTGGTTCAGAAAAGGTCCTCAGCGTTTGGGTGGTGTTTATAAGAAAGTGGCTTTCGTGGAGTACACAGACAAGACCTTCACTAAGAAGAAAACCACCGGAAAAATGCTGATGGGCCCAGAGCTCAGAGGGGAAGTGGGAGACAAATTTCAGGTAGAGGATGTGGATTTAAAGGGACAGGCATTTCTTTATTTCACAGAAAATGACTGGTCGATCTTTTCCAGTGCAATCAATTGGTTCAGAAGCTTTTAAATGTAAATGTATCATAAAATTAGTTCATATGACTTGTATGAAAAATGTAATATGAAACTTGCTTGGATGAATTGATGAGTCAATAGGTCAAGATCAATAAAACACATTTAGGAAATAAATAGATAGCATTTTTCATTTCATGGAGACTTTAAAGTGTTAAACTGAGACAATTAAATTTGATTTTTTATTATATATATATTTACATTTTCTAAAATTCACTATTTTGTATGTCTTATCAGATTGTTTTTAAAAATATGGCCAGTCGACCATTCAACATTTATCCAAATGGCCTGACCAGTGTTCAGCCGTTGAAGAACACAAACAAAGGTATGAGTCATTGCATTTCATTGAACATAAGGGAAACATTTTATACACAAACACACACACACACAATCTTTAAAATTATTTGCTAAATGCATACATGTATTTGTGTCCGTTTTTTTTCTATATAGTTTCAATATAATTTTTTATTTAAATTGTAGTTATTTTAGTACTTCATGGTACACAAAACAAAAATTAGAAATGCTGCCTTCGGAGTTAGCTTAAATAGAAGTTTACGTTGATATATTTCATTCATTTGTTTTATTTTAATAATCATTTTTTAATGATTTTAGTTTTAGTTAATGCTAATAACCCTGGTATCAAGTTATTCTAGTCAGCTGGACACAAGTTAACTTTTAATGAATTTAACAGATTTTTCTTTCTTTGTGGGTTGAAGACAAACAGGTGGACCTTCGTTCTTTGGCCGTTCCCCCAGGTGAGATAATGATGTACCTCTGGAAACTGACAGCTGAAGATGGACCTACAGAAGCTGACCCACGATGCCTCACGCGCTTATACCAGAGTATGGTGGATCCCATTCGGGACTTGGCATCTGGGCTGGTGGGACCCCTTATCATCTGCAAATCCCAATCTCTGGACAAAAGAGGCAGAGTGGTGAGATGGGACTCAGATCTGTTTATCTCCACCCAGACTGACTGAAAACATGTGCCTGTAGCAACATTTCTGCAAAAACAATTAAACTTAGAAAGTGTAATGTCCAGTAAATGGTGCTAAATTCAAATGTTCAATGCAGAAGTGAGGAAAAACATTTGCTGAATAAACCATGTCATTTCAGCTTGCTTCTTTAAAGGTGTTGTATGTAGGATTGACACAGAGTGGTTAAACTAGGTATTGCAGTCCAAATTCAAAATATTTTAGAGGATTTATTTCACCTAGCCCCTCCTCCTCAGTCCTTATGTACACACAGGTTGCCAGATTGACCAGATCTGCCAACTGGCAACCTGGAGTGCCAAAATACATTTGGATAAACGAGTGGGCAGGTTTCAAAAACCGAAACAGAGACCGGCATTCTAACCCAGAACGCACATTTTCAAAGGAGAACATAGCATTGTTTTACAGATAAACAAGTATGTTAACTTAGCATGTTGCTTTTGGAATTTTATGCTTTAGTAGAGCCAAAATCTTACATACAGCACCTTTAAGTCTTTGAGTTTATTTGCCGTGACTCGTGTTTCACGGGACTCGTACTTGAGCACTTCGCATCACAAGTGTACCAGGTGCTCTACCAAGCAAGTTTACCATTGCAGACAAAGCCAAACATAGTGAGCTGGCTATGTGATGTAAACAAGAAAATTTATTAGTTTACAAATTAACCAATATGATAAAAGTGTTATAACATAGTACTGTGCAAGGAACTGTGTGAAAATAAGCCTTTATTACTAAATAATCTGCCCTTAATCATAATTTGTATGAAAAATAATAAAACTTGTTGGTGTTTTATTGCCTATAGTATACATTTCAGGAGTAAATCGTAAATTGCATGCATGTAGATTTATTTAAAATGTAGGTAGAGGCACTCCTTTGCATTGAGCCTACAGTATGTTGATTTATCAGATGGATGGAAATGATTAATGATATGTTTTCACAGTTAACTTCAGATAAAGAGAAGAAGCTCTTGTTCACCGTGTTTGATGAAAACAGAAGCTGGTACTTTGAGGAGAACCTGAAAAAAAATAGTGAAGACCCAACTAAGATTGACCGCAATGATCCAGATTTCTACAGTTCAAATGTCATGCACAGTGGGTGTTGTTTTTTTTTAGTCTCTGGATGTAAATTATTGAATAACGTGAGATTGCTTTGTGTATTTGTATTACTTAAAAACTGGATTGATCTCCATTTTCCATGAGTTAAATTGCAGATATTTTGAGTTTCTCTCTGTGTTTCAGCTGTTAACGGGTTCATGTTCAAACAACCTACAATTCAGGATGTGTGTTGGCGATGTCAACTGTGGCATGTGCAAGCATTGGCATGCAAACAACTTCCTGTCAGTCTACTTCACAGGAAACACATTTGAGAGGGATAAAAACATATGGCACTGTCCTCACACTCTTCCCCAATGACTGGAGACACAGTCACCACTGAAGTGGAGATGCTAGGTAAGAGTATCAAGAGATTGGCTGGAGCGGATGCTTTGAAAATAAGACGGTTCGATGAAGGGTTATTATCAATTAAAAACATCCAAAATTAAAACCGTTAAAAACTAAATTAGCATGACCTAAAATAATAAAATAAAATATAATAACATTTGTTTGAGTTATTTGCAAAATGTTATGTTATTTCCTATAATATAAAAGCTAACATAATAGTTTTGTGAAATTTCTATAATATTTTACAATGTTAATATCTTTACAGTATTCATAATCAAATAAATGCAGTGTAAGTGGGAATAGACTTCAAAAGACATTTAAAAATGTAGAATTATTTAAAAGTAGTAAGTAGTGTATTAAAAAAACATCAAAATTAATAAAGCGTAAAGTATAAACTAATTAACGTAAAAATACTATTATATAACTATTGACAGTATAACCTTCTGTAGAGCTGCGTAACTTTTCGTAAATTGATTAATTCTGCCATATTAAGTTATTTTTCCTGTTCATTAATGTAAAGCTGCACTGAAACAATATATATTGTATATATGGAAAAAAATGCCGTTTGGGGCGGATCAAGTCATCAATGAAAGATTATGAAGACGAATAAAAGAATCGTTCATAATTAAACCAGGAACCTGTTTTGATACCATTTTCATAAGTTTGATATTTGAACTTTGTAGGTGAATGGGAGGTGAGCGCATTTGACCCGTCTCTGAAACAACGAGGCATGAGTGTTCGCTACACGGTTGTTAACTGTGAAAGAGTCCTACCTCTGGTGGACAACGAAGACTACGATGAAGAATTTAATGAATTCATTGAACAGAATTTCCCGATTCCACGAGGCACAAAGGGAAAAGAACCGCACTATCGCTGTTCGCGTGTGCCGAAACAGAACTGTGACAGGACTCTGCGATTGGACGAGAAAACATGAGCTCAGACACTGAGAGACAAAACAGAAACTCATGTGTGTGAGATAAGATATGTTCCCGTGAATTGGGAAAAAGATCTGGATGCGTTATCACAGGGCGGTATTCCACAAGATATTTTGGATCAACTGGACGGGGAGATGAGCAGAAATTCATTGGAACGTCAAAAAAGGTCCCACCATGAATCTGAGCCTTACAGAAGTAGGTCAAACGTGATTGATCCAACGGTCATATCAAATAAAGAAGAAAACAAGCCATTTACAGGAGGACACCAAAACATGAACAATGCAAACATACAGCTGAATAAAACCCATCCAACAAATGACCTATTCCGAAAATTACTTTTTAAAGATAAAAACCAATTGAATAACCAACTTCAAAATGACTCTACGGAAGATAGATCAGAGAAAGTGAGGAATGTGGAGCTGAGGAGCGCCAGCAAAGACAAAACAAACAAAGTGGATTCCACAGTCCAGAGCAACAATGACGTTCTGAAAGACTCTGGAAGTTCTGATCTAAAGCAGGACAAGCTGGAGGAAAATTTGAATCTTCACGGCTATGAGCACAAAGATCCAAAGAAGCTCCAACCAGGTTTGGAATCGGTTTTGGAGCCAGAGTTAAATTCATCAGATAACCAGACCTATGGGAGGAGATCCCTGGCAAGTGACTATGATGATTATGGCGATGAAGGAAGTGTTATTGGATCGGAGCATCATGTTGAAGATAATTTCGGCATAAGATCCACAGAATCAAGGTTCAGAAGTTACTATATCGCAGCAGAGGAGATCATGTGGGATTATGGGATCAATAAACCAGCTCAACTCATCAAACCAAGGTAAAAAAAACATTCTGATGAGACACAAACGTATTTTGGTAATTTTCGTGGATAATTCTAAAGAATTCATAATGTTTCAAATTGTAAATATTACTAAGTATTATACCTTTCATTTATAAGTGCCTTTCAATTCACTCAAGGACACCTTACAGCAAAATCACTGAAATACAAATAGCATAAACACAACACAAATAGTAAACACAAACTTATAAATTAAACAATTGATTCTAAAAAAATATGTTTTAATCTGAGTTTTAAAATTGGAAATAGAATCCAGTTGGTGAACATGCAATAGCAAGGATGCTAGCTCCAAGAGAATATAAGATATTGTATAAAATCAAATTCTTGGTGGTGTCGGACTGAATCAGATCTTTTTTGTTTAGTTGTATATAGTTAGATAGTTTTATCTTGAAGAGCAAAAATGCCTTCGAATGCTTTTTTTTATAGAAATGTCATCAACACATTTAGCAAAAAATTCTCAAATATTTCTAATCACACAAATATAATATGAAATTATATATATGAATGTTAAACATTTTATAAATCTCAATTTTGGTGGTGTTCGATTGGATCAAATCTATTTAGATGTTTGTAAATAGTTATATTTTCGACAGCAAATTAAGATTAAAAATAAAAAATTAAGCCTAAAACCAGCCTCAAAGGCTTGGTTAATTGTCCTTGCACTAAATATTTCATGTGTTCACAGAGAAGTGCGGATGGGAATGAGAAAATATTTCCCAGCCTATAAAAAAGTGGTTTTCAGAGCCTACCAGGACAGAGATTTCAAGAATCCAATCAAACGAGGAGAACTGGACGAGCACCTCGGCATTATGGGTCCTGTGCTGAAGGCAGAAATCAATGATGTTCTAACTGTAAGTTTCTTCATTAATAGGCGCTATTAAAAGGAGCCTTTTAAGTTAACTGAATATTGTATTCTTTGGTGCAGTCACATTTGCTGTTATTTGGATGAATTTTCATTGAAGAAATCCAGTCGTTTCAGTAGAAATTCAAAGATTTTTCCACACAGATTGCAACCGGTTCAAGCTGGTTCAACCTAATTTGTTGCACAGACCAAAAGAAAGCGGTTTTGTAAAGTGACTTCTGTATGAGCTGTGTTTCATACGGTGCTACATCACCGACAAGAGAAAACTGTCCTTGAAATTTAACCTCCAAACCTCCTACTCTAGCTTACTTCCTAATCTAACATTTGAATAAATGTGGCATTGCATACTACGAATATTATTGGCTGGCTCCGTGACAAATTGCTTATGCGGCTCTATTGTAAGTTGCTTTGTATAAAAGCATCTGCTGAAGGTATAATTGTGACAACACTTTTGTCATTGCACAAGCTAATTTCTTGCATTTCTTTTCCCACAAGGTGGTTTTCAAGAACCTGGCATCCAGACCGTACTCTTTCCACTTGCATGGGGTGTACGATAAGATGCAGGGGAGTTTTAGCCCTGGAACGGGCCCAGAAGGCACCAAGGCCGAGGGAGTACCAGGTGATCCCGTTCCTCCAGGGCAGGAGAGGGTTTACAACTGGAGAGTCTCCAGACGACAAGGTCCCTCAGCATCAGAGTTTGATTGCAAGGCTGGAGCCTACTACTCCAACGTCAACATGGTAAATCAATATGCAACACATTAATCAAAATAAGGTTGAAGCACAAAATTTTGACGTTTTCATGTTGTCTTCAATCCTATAAAGCCTCCTGCATCATATTTGATATTCATATTTCTAAGGCCTCTAAATGATCAAAACTTTACTGAAAAACCTGTTGCACACAATCTCCTTCATGTACTTTGTCATCTGATTGATAGTTTATACTTTTTTAGCAAGTAAAAGGCTTTTCTTATATATATATATATATATATATATATATATATATATATGTGTGTGTGTGTGTGTGTGTGTGTGTGTGTGTAAAAACATATGGTTCATGTTTGCTGTGAAATCAGATTTTTATAAAGTAAACGTAAGTATAAATGTGTTTTTCAAAGTTTTTCAAGATGGACCCTTACTAGGCTTACTTGATTATCCATGCATCATTTTTTTGAAAAATCAATATGAGAGTATAAATTAAAAATGTATGCATTTAGCAGACGCTTTTATCCAAAGCGACTTACAGTACATTCAGGTTATCAATTTTTACATACCATGTGTTCCCGGGGAATCGAACCCACAACCTTGCGCTTGATAGTGCAGTGTACTACCAATTGAGCTACAGGAAAAGAGAGAGAACTCCATATTCTCACTACATATGAACCATAAAAGCCTGATCAAATGACGCTCAACTAAAAATTCAGTCACTTCGGATAGTCACTTCGGATAAAAGCATCTGCCAAACATATAAATAACTTCTGTATTCCTCCTGCATTCAACAGGAGAAGGACATAAACTCTGGTCTGATCGGTCCGGTGCTCATCTGTCGTCCTGGTACCCTTCGTCCACACGTCTTGCTTCAGCCCGAAGTGACAGATTTCTTCCTTCTCTTCACCACTTTTGATGAAAGAAAGAGCTGGTACCTTGACTACAACACCAAGAGGTTTTGCACCCCTCCCTGCCAGGCCAAAGAAAATGACCCATGGTTCGAGATGAGCAACAAGTTTGCGGGTACATTTTTAGAATTTATGATTAACATTGCATTCATCTCTTACGAGACAACCAGTCAGATCTCTTTCTTTGTCTCAAAAAAGACAAATGTTTCTATGACAATGCTAATAACACCAAACAGACATGAGTGTTTGTGCTTGTTATTGTGATACTTACGTAATTTGGTGGTTAAATTACACACACACAAACACTTTTCTATTACTTTTCCTTAGTACAAGAAACAGGACATATAATGTAACATGCTGAACTAATTTAGCTTACTGCCAATGTTCCAAACACACAGTTTTTCCAAATACAAACAAAAAGTTTGGAATTTCATTGACTCAGGGCAACACATCTATCTATATTTAGATTTATGCATTTGTTTTCTGATTTTATCCAAAACAACGTACAATGCATTCGAGACATATATATATATAATTTTTTTTTTTTTTGCACAATACCTGGGAACTGAACCTATGACCTTGGCATATTAGGAAATGTATTAATAGCCATAATTATTGTGTTGTATTTCTTGATGCTTGTAGCTATTAATGGCTATGTGTCAGAGACGCTTCCTGGCCTGATAGTGGAACAGTACCGGACGGCTCGCTGGCACCTCCTCAACGTTGGGAGTCAAGGCGAGTTTCACGCCGTACACTTCCACGGACTGCCGTTCGGAGTCAGAAAAGATCAGGAACACCGTATGGGAGTTTTCAATCTCTATCCCGGTAAACTACAAACAAATACAGAAATCTTTTACCCAACACCCTACTTGTCTTTTAGGTTTATATATATATATATAGTATATACAGTGTATAATGACAATTCTGTCTCATTTGGCAGGGGTTTTTGGGACGGTGGAGTTGAGGCCAACCATCACAGGCACCTGGTTAGTGGAGTGCACTATAGGAGAACATCAGATGGCAGGCATGAGGGCTAAGTTGCTGGTCTACAACCCACGTAAGAGCTTTAACTATATCCTCTATGGGAAGACCTTTCTTGGCATCCTGTAGTCATGTTTTGAGTTACTTATAGTCCTCAAATTGACGGATTTTGTTTTAAAGGGTGCATTCAGCCATTGGGAATGCAGTCGAGATGGATTGACAATAAACAAATAACAGCCTCTGGCCACTCTGGTAAGAGACAGGGATATTTTAGCAGTGTCATTGATATACTATTATAGTTTTTGTTATTATGTTGAATTAGTTTTTATTTTCATCATTACTCCAGGCTTCACTGTCACATAATCATTCTAATATACTGATTTGCAATAGCAAAATAAAGAATAAAAAATAATGCAATAATAAAACGGGTGCTAATCCCATAGAAAATCCATAGCACTTTTTTTTACTTTAGCTATAGATAAGCTAGTGTTTTTAATAAAATATTTTCACATTGATTGAACTGTTGAAATCCCATTTCTCTTCCAGGTGACTGGAAGCCAAGTTTAGCCAGACTTGAGTTATCTGGCTCTATTAATGCCTGGATGGGCAGCGGCACAGACTCCTGGCTCCAGGTAAAAGAAATCTTTTGTTTGCAGATGTGACATGCTTTCCTTTGGCTCATTTTTAAGGAACTGTGCTAAATGTTTACTCGGTCATGGACCTTGATGGCTTACATTTAAATTTAAAAATAATACTTTACAATTTATTTGCTGCCCATATCTCACAATGTGTCACGTACAAAAGTGACTCTTTGCTCCACAGTCAGCAAGTCATGACAAATAATATTTTCATTGTCTGCAAGACAAAGTGGGAAATACTTTTAAATACTATAAATAGGTTTGTGCGATAGATTTTATTTAATCATTGCTTCAGTAGTGTAATAGTAGGATGCAGGATATAAAACAATTCACTATTTTTAGCAGGGTTCATATGATAGTGGGTTTCCTGGAAAAGTTCTAGGCATTTATAAAATCTTAACACTGAAAAGTAATTACATTTTTTTTGAAGCAGATGTTATTTTTTAGCAATGCACAACTTACTATCCCATTGTTTTAAACTGTTTTAGTAAACAAGCACAAATTCACTGTTATATAACAGAATGAGACAACTTTCCATATCTATTCTGTTTGTGTGTTGTGTTAGGTGGATCTGCTGAGGCCCATGCTTCTTCATGGCATTCAGACTCAGGGTGCAAAGACCTCGATGGGTCTGAGCGAGTATTTCACCATCCTGTACACTGTCAGTTACAGCATCGACCAGGAGAACTGGACTACCTACCGAGGAAACAGTACCAAGTCATCTTACGTCAGTACAAACATCTGCATTAGCATTTTTCCTCCCAGAAGTTCTCTTATAATGTTTCTTTCACTGTTATTTATTGTTAGCATAATGACCATCTCCACCCTCACCTTTTTTACCTTCTATTTTATTAATTATGATAAATGTCAACCCCCCCCCCCCCATTCAGTATTATTATTATTATTATTTTTTTTTTACAGTTTCTTGATTTACTTTTAATGGTTTCATTAAATATTAATAATCAAAAGCACCTCTAATTGATTTTATTTTACAAATATATATATATATATTTCTTTCTTTTTTACAGAAATTGTGTGTTGTGAATTTAATTTTTTCTGCTAAATACATTCTATAAAAAAAAATAATTCTTATTATGTTTTATTAATAATTCCTACAAATTATGCTCCTACAAATGATGTTTCCAGTGAAAGTGATTTGCTTCGATTTCTAAAAAAGTGCTATCCTGATTTCAAATGTGACTATTCTTGTATCTTTTACATTCTGTTTCCGTATTATTCACATCTGTTTTCTTGTTACATTTTTAATCTTATCAGACCTTCAATGGAAACATGGACGGTTCCAGAATAAAGGAGAACTTGTTTTCTCCACCTATTGTGGGTCGCTACATACGAATTCACCCAGTGACCTTTCAGAAGCAGCCCACACTGAGGATTGAGCTGCTGGGATGTGACCTTAACAGTGAGTTAACACACACTGATTGATTACAGAACTTTCTAACTAAAAACTGAAGGAAGAGATAAAGACGCTAAAGAAAAGAAAACCTGTACACTGCATCAACACTATATTCAAACGACAAGACTGTCACATTTCTGCTTTGTCTGTGTATGCCATTTTTTATCAGTATCGGCGAATTAAAAAAGTAAATCTGAAAGCTCTGGATATTTTTGTTAAGTTCATGAGCGTCTGTCATCCTGCTGTAGCATCAGAAAGATCAGCTTTCTACTTTCATTCAAGTTTCAAAGCTTTCTAACTACAGCATTCCTGGTTTACTCTTAATTTTCAACACCTTTCTCATTCAGGCACCAATGGCAATCTCCAAAGCTTCATTTTCGGAGAAAAGTTGGAGTCAAAAAGTTTATTTTGATAGAGAGAGCTGCACATTTAGATACGCTTCTCCAAAAAAAAAAGACCAGGGTTATAGTTAACTAAAACTAAAACCATAAGAAAAACATTTTTGTCATTTGAAATATAAAACTTACAAATAATTTATTTGGTCACACTGTAGTATACCGTCCAATTCCAGCTATTAACAAACCACAAACTTCGACGTTTGTCTTAATAAACTCCTAATTTTCTGCTTATTAATAGTTAAGGTAGTTGTTAAGTTTAGGATTAGGGATGTAGAATATACAGAATATGTGATTTTTAGTACTAATTAACAGCCAATATGTTAATTATAGTCAAACTACTAAGCCACTAGTTAATAGTGAGAATTGTTATTAAATATTTTATCAAACTTATTTTATCTATCGTAATATTTGGGAAGGCAGTATTTACCATTTTGATTTATTTCAACTTGATGTACTAAAACGAACAAAACTGAACTGCATTTATACATTATTTAGTACTGGCTAAAGTACATTTAGATATACGTATGTCGTCATAGTACATCAGACTATATTTGAGTCAGACTTTGAGGAAAAAAAGCTTTAATGAAAATTAAAATAAGAATGGCAGTAAGATCACCGCTTCAAACAAATGAACGCATGTTTGCTTGTGTGTTTGTCAGGTTGCTCTATGCCGCTGGGAATGGAGCGCAGGTTGATTCCCAACAGCAGCATCAGTGCCTCCTCGTCCTTAAAAAACTGGTTACTCTCCTGGGGTCCCGAACTCGCCAGACTCCACCAGGAGGGGCGAGCAAATGCATGGAGACCCAAGGTATCTGTCCACCCATCCATCCATCTACTTATCTATCTCTCTATCTATCTGTCTGTCTGTCTGTTCAATCACTGTGTTGATCTTAGAGAGAGCGAAAGTGAATTTTCTTTCTACACTGTGTCTGTTTTATAAGCCCATTGTGAGTGTTTCCTCTATCCTGTCTGACTGTGTGAAAGTGAGGTGATCCCTCCATTGTCTCCATCTCTCTGCGGTTTTTAAGTTATCGCTCTTTCTACTTCCTCTTTGAGCTGCACAGAGAGCCAAGCGCTGTCAGTCAGGTGGATTTACGAGTTTATTCGAGTGATTTAGAGCGCAGCTCCTTTCCTCGTGGAATTCTGTCCTGCATAATAACTTTCAGTTTACACCTGCAGAAATCAGTGCAAAGTGAAGTGTCTTTAAAAAAAACACAATATGCTTAGAAATGATAAGTCATGAGGACGCTGTTAGAACTATTATCCATTTGTTGGTAGATTTATCGACATTCATTGTGCACGTGGGTGTTTGTTTTGTTAAACTGATCATATTATATTTTGTCTCTTTCTGTCTCCCCTTTCTTCTTCTCTGGTTCTGCAGACTAATAACCCTCATGAGTGGATACAGGTGGACTTTCTCTCTGTGAAGAGAGTGACCGGGGTGGTCACACAGGGGGCCCGATCTGTCCTGAAACCAATGGTAGTCACTGAATTTACCGTCTCTATTAGCAATGACGGTCACAAATGGTCCAGTGTGAAGGAGCAGGGCACAGACCGTGAAAAGGTACTGCTGTTTTTGTGTGTATTGAATGATACCAAACAGAGTAGTAATTTCGAGTTGTATTTCGCTCAAAAATAACAAAACCTAACTTTTCCATAAAGGAAGTAAAGGTTTAATTAAGTATTTTTTTTTTTTTTTGCATTATAGCATTATTTTCTTAATAATGATGCACATTTCCCCATAAAATTTAAATGTATGTGCATTTTTATGTACATGTAAAATAAGAAAATGAGTGCAGGATTGGCTGGAGACCAAATGAACTGCCAATTATTATTGACTGCTTAAATACATTAGCCAACAAAAAAAACAAAACAAGTGATAGCCCTAAGATAGGTTTCATGTGATCATACGAATTAAATAATAATCAATATGATTCTTTATGTCTTTCTGTTGATTTTGGGGTGAAATATGACCTGAACATGTTCTTAATGTGTTTGATGAGAGTCATTTATTCATGCCTATGGTGTTTTGTTTCTTTTTCATCTTGATGTAGATCTTCGAAGGAAACAGCGATCATGATGAAGAGGCGCTGAACGTGTTTGATCCTCCCCTGTTCGCTCGCTTTATACGGATTCACCCGAAAGGCTGGGTCAACGATATTGCCCTGCGGCTGGAGTTTTTGGGCTGTGACACTCAACAAACCCTTTGAGAGAAAGTGAGATCCATCCATTGTGGTTGAAAGACACAGTTTTTGATAACGGCTCTGTTCCAAACTATACGTTTGCATCGTAGTATGTGACTGATCTGCTAGATCGAGAGGTTTTCGAGGGGTTTTGTGCACTTGTCAGCTGAGAGACTGCCTATGATGCCTAATAATGCTGTCTAGCTAGGCAGCCCACTTTGGCTTTGAACAGAGCCCACATAAGCACTACATAGGTTTATCTCTAGAACAGGTTTTTGTCATGTGATATGATGATTTGTGCGTTTTGAATCTGGTTGGTTGTGTGTTATAAGTGTTCTGATCTGTACGCTGCTCATTTTACTGTCTGCTTTTGAGACATTATAATTATTATTGTTATAGGAAATAAACTACCAGTATCTATTTTTCTAATAAATGTACCCTTTGCGTATCAAAACTCACAGAAGATTGTTTGGTTATTAGATGTTTGTATATTCTGGTCTGTAATAACTACTGAATCTGCCATGTTCTGTACTTTTGTGTTTTGCACTGTGAAACAGGAGGGAGATTATTATTTTAATGTTTTTCTTTTTCAAATATTTAAAGTTTAATTGTGGAAATAAAAAGACTATGAAAATGCCTTGATTTCCCCAGCGTCTTTGTGCTTTGTGTTTCTTGGACAAATATTATTCTTTCACAGACTGTTTTCTTCCCTTTTGGTGTATTGCCAGTAAAAATCAGTAAATCTGTTTTCAATACCTGGAGTACAGAATTCTTCTTCTTATTTATGACTATAATATCGGCTTCTTCATCAAAACACATTTATGCACACGCACACACAAAGTCTGTATAAAATGTGAAATTACTGGTGATGCCAATTAATGAAATGTGCACACGGAAAGACAATGAACAGAGAAGCAAACAGACTTTCAGGCGATGGGTGGAATGAAGAGGTCCACAGGAATACGATAACATTTCCATGTTCTGGCCGAGATAAAAAATGGAGCGTACTATCAGTTCCTGTTTGACAGGAAGTGCTCTGGGGATGTGTTTAGCTTGGAGGGACAATGAAGGCCTGGCTCTGAAAGAAGTTGGTGACCTATTGTCTCACCTGTTATCTCATCAAAGACAAACACTGCTGCTGAGGAACAAACACACGACTGGACGCGACTTCACTAACTTTCATTTCTTTCATTAGGTCATTACAAAACATTACTGCATCATGCTGAACAGATCTCTCATGTACATGCTATGTCAACCATTTTTTCTGTTCAAATATGAATTTAGTTTATTTTATTGTTTCTTTATTGTTTATATTACATAACATCATAGTGATGCTTGTTATTTTGTTCGAAAAGTTCAAATCAACCATTTGTAAAGCTAGGTTATCTCTGAGTTTAAAAGTATCTATATATTTATTTATTTTAATATAAAATTTTATATAAAATATAGTATAATACAAATTAGTATCTATTTAATGATATTAAATTATATGTTTGTCTATATTTTTAGACTTTTCTGTAAACTTAAAATATAAAAATATTCCTTTTTAAAATGCATATCTATGTCGTGGATGTGAATGCACATCAACTGACATGGAAGAGAAGAAATTATTGAATAAAATCATTATTTTTGCCTTCTTTGCACCAAAAGTATTGCCATAGCTTCATAAAACCACTGAGGTCACATGGACTATTTGAATGATGTCCTTCCTACCTTTCTGGGCCTTGAATGTGGTAGTTAACATTGATGTTTAAGCAGGGTCAGAAAGTTAATTTCTTAGTTCACTTGTGTTTTCAAAGATGAATGAAGGTCTTAGGGGTTTGGAACGACATTAATTGAGAAAATGTTCATCTTTAGGTGAACTATCCCTTTAAAGCTGCAGTTGGTAACTTTTGACGCTCTAGCGGTTAATAAACAGAACTGCTTGCGTCTTGCGGAAGAACATCTTCTCTCTGTTTATGTCTATGAAGAATCACAAAGGTACTGGGTTACTCTGCCGCGATACCCCCGAAACAATCTAAAATAGTCCCAATATAAACACTTATTATAGGTGCACCCTAGTGATTCAGGACAAGCTAAAAACACGGTTTAGAAAATGGATTCATGGTGTACTCGCTTTTTATATTATTTTTTCTACATTTTGAACACAAACAAAGTTACGGACCGCAGCTCTGATTGGTTATTTCTTACCGGGAGCGGATGACTTTCTGCAAATGGCAATAGGACACTGGGAGGAGCCAAAGGAGCTTGATTTTTTCACAGATTATCTGTCTCATATTCTACTGTCAGGACATAATGACAGGTTTAACAAATATGTAAAAAATATATATTTTTTTACAAAAGTTACCTACTGCAGCTTTAAGCCTACCTTTTCTGTGGAGATGACAGAATCTGCTTGACTCTTCATTGATCCTGTAGCAGGGCCCATGTTGAGCTCATTCTTAGACAGCGTGACTCAGCATGTCATTCTTCATGCCTCACCAGCATCACTGGAACAGAAGAAACATGACTCAATTATTTAACTGTGAGTAAAACTGCCCTCAGTAATGGATTAAATAACGCTGTTACTACTTTTTCCTACCATCATACTCTAACATAAGCATATAAAAATGGGTTTTGCATCTGTTTCAGTAGCCAACAGTGACTAAATCGGTTGAATCCGGGGGCCCAGACGCTCTGAGTAACACATTTAAAAAGGCAGATGGAGATTTGATGTCTTACACTCTTAATCTCTTTACAACTGCAATCCTCTCATTTTTTCCTAGCGAGCCAACTGTGTTTTAAATTACGGGAGGCTCTTCCGCTTTAAAGGATGTTCCACTTTAAGAGACTGCAATCATTTCAGTCATTATGCTGCACTACAAATAATCTTCAAGCCTATATGAAAGTAAATTAGCTGTACATTTTCCTTCATGTTTTATTTAGGAAAACCTCGTTAATTTAAGTTAAAAATGGCTGCCCAGCTCTTAAGTTTAAACAAAACTAAGAAGGATGCACTGCCATACAGGCCTACTATGTCCACATGATCAAGTTTGCTTAGTATTTACAAGGAATTCGCTAGCCTCATAAAGCAGATCTGGAAATAATATCATAAACCGTACTGGCATGTAATTTCATCTCTTGTGTTTCTGTAATGACTGACTTTCGGTATTTCCGTTTGGTGGTGTGTGTGTGTGTGTGTGTGGGTGTAGGCTACACCTGGTGGGTTACGAGGATAATAATATATCAGTAAATGTTGTCCTTGTGGGGACATTTTTTAGGTCCGTGTGAGGAAACAAGCTTATAAATCAAACAGAATGAAGTTTTTTTAGAATCTAAAAGTGCAGACAGTTTGCTGTGAGGGGCAGGTTTAGGTGAAGGGCGATAGAAAATACAGTTTGTACAGTTTAAAACCATTACGCTGATGGAATTTCCCTTTAAAACATGGAAACACAATATGTGTGTGTGTAGATATTACATTAGAAAACTTAATTATACTTAAATTATTGATAAGGTGACAAACTGTTAAAAAAGTGAAACGTGCAACTCAGGCTTTCATGGTGACACAGAGGGCTGTAAAAGTGATTTTCAGTGTAGAGTCAGAGTAATGCGGTTTGCTCTTCATGTGGAAAGCCACTCAGCATCATATAGGCTTCATCATAATACTGACTCTATGTGCTCGGAATTACATCATTACATCATTACTCTGTCAGCACAACCCATAACACAGGAGTTTCCGTGTGTGTGACTGATGGAAGAGTTTCGTCATTCTGGAATAGGCTTATAATAACTGCAATACAATCGAATTTAAATTGAAACCCCAAAGGTTTTTTTTTTATTTTATTTATTTATTTTTATTTTTTTGGAAGACACGGTCGAGTGTTTTTGTAAGGTTCATATGGTTGCTTACCGGCCCGAGGCAAAAGTTGTATTATTTAGGAAACATTCAGTTACGACGTCGTGTAAAATCCCAAACACTGGGGCGACAAATCGTCCGAAGGTAAGACGGGCGTCAACGAATTGTATTAGTACTGAAAGATGTTATGATGAAAAAGAGAATTGTCTGTTACAACCTGTGCTATGTGCTTACTTCATAAAATTATATTTTTTTTAAATATCAAGCTACGTTCACTCTGCTTGTTCAGCTCCCTGGATATGTTATTTGATTTTAATCAGGGGCTAAACCATTGATTGTATAACCGTGTCCGAAGCTCACACTTGAATTTACAGACAGTGCGCGCCCTCTGGAGGTTCAGTTGTGTTATTACACCATCGCGCCCCCGGCCCTCACAGCCAATCAAGACAAACCTGTCTGCAACTGTGTAACTTCATTTCATTTTAATCTTATTTCAGCTCAAACTGATTTCAAGCTTATTTTTGACCCTGGAGCACAAAACCTGTCATAAGAAGCACTGGTATATTTTTAGTAATAGCCAACGATAGATTGCATGGGCCAAATTAATGATTTTTCTTTTATGCAAAAAATAATTTGGATATTAAGTAAATATCATGTTCCATGAAGATATTTTGTAAATTTCCTACTGTAAATGCATTAATATATTAAATATATTTGTGATTAATAATATGCATTGCTAAGAACTTCATTTGGACAACTTTAAATGCTTAAAACAAATTTTATTTTTATTTTTTTGCACCCTCAAATTTTCAAATAGTCATATCTCAGCCAAATATTGTCCTGTCCTAACAAACAACACATTAATGGAAGGCATATTTATTAATCTCAGTATGTCATTGAAAGTTATGTCAATACTCACCTTTGTTTTTAGGTCATAGTGCCCTGCAAAAATAGATCAGATGGCAGCCAGGACATCACAATCTGAACAGTCAGTCATTGCTATATATCTGTAGTGCTGATCCCTAAGATAATTTTAATCATAAAGTATATAACATTACAGATTTCCACCACAGACATTTTCCTGTTTTAACTGCTGATTGCATTAATCATTTTAATTTCCCCTTTTTTAGCTGGTCCGGAGTCTGAGGTAGGCCTCGTGAAGCACATATTTAGGTGACGTGTACAGTTATGTAACTAGATTATAGGATAAAAAAGTGGAAAAAAACTGTTCAAGAATAGAACTATATGAATAATACACAAGTCCTTCTGCAAGTACTGGAAGTACATGTAAGGTTTTAGTAGACAGTAGACTTTTTTTGTACGTTTTGTTTGCACCGAGGGGCCTGGTTTCTAACAAAATTTCATTCAACATGTTAACAGTCATCAGTCATCACCAAACTGAGAGCAAATATGGACAAAAAGAAAATCTGGAGTGACAGCTGGTGTGTAATATGTTTATTGTTGGCTGAATAGAAAACAAACAAAAAAAATGACATTTATTACAGGAGAAAAAAAAATACTTTTCACATAAACACAGAATTACACATTTCTAGCAGCTCAGCTTCAATAATTCGTTAAAACTGCTAATATTTCATGACGATGAGGAGGATGAGGATGAAGATTGAGGTTCAGAAAACAAGTTCTACAGTTGTGTGAAGTGAGAACAGTTGAATAAGATAAAAAGAGAAGAGACGCTTTCACGACTGACTTTACAGACCTGTTATGGTAGTCTAGATTGAGATATGACTATAATTATGGGATATATGAGATATAATTGAAGCCCTATCGCCTGTTATCAGGCTTACCAGCATGTGTCACTATAGTATATGTAAGCACCAGGTGGGACGGACACTCTCCAGACACAAGAGGTCAAAGTGCTTGACCCTTCCACCGACCCCTAGAGGTCAACTCTGTGTGTATGCATATATACTATATATGAAAAGTGTACTTAAATGTAAGTACAGTTTTTGTTGTGTTGACAACTGTAAACGATATAATTGAGAAGCCTGGTGGAGATGTAGTTTAGAGTGTTTTATGTGCAGGCACAAGGTACATCAGAAAGGGCAGAGAGCGGTCTGAAGTATTGATCCGAAAGCTAGAGAGACCTTTACTGTGTTTACGCACCAGTTCAACATTTACAGAAAAATAATGTTTAATGCGTCCCCTAGATTAAATTCCTTCGGCAATATGCAGGAACACAAACAGATAAATCAATCTGTTATCTGGCCTTTAAATTGAACTGTGTTTTGAAATAAAAATGCAGCAAGCGGACGGGACAAAAAGGCAGTGACCTGAGGTAAGAAAGTGTTCATTCGTTATTTAAGTAGGAAAACAACCATTGTGAAATAGCTGAGAGTGAGATCCGTGAGAGAAACAGGATAGGAAAAATATTTCTGAAGTAAAAAAGTGTTGAGCAGTAATTGATTGAATCATGTGTGTTGGTTGGGCTAGGTTAAAAAATATAAATGGTATCACTCAAGCCAAAAGTGTAAAATGCCAAGTCATCTTACATATTCAAAAAGAAAAGAGGGTGAATTTTGTACTGACTCTTAATAATTAAAAGCAAAACCAGAATAAAAGACTAGAGAGAGACAGACAGACAAACCACAGTCCCTACTTACGAATTTGGCAGAAACTGGACAAAACGATTAAAGGAAGACACAAGCAGCGCGAGTCAGACAGCAGGAGTCTGAATCTATGACAACAACATCTGTAACAAGTGTGAATTTTACTCAATTAATTTTGCATTATGACATTTTCATAAATTAAGCATTTACCTGCACTATTATTATCACTGTAATGCCAAAAAATCTCCTTAATGTAATGTGAAAAGTCATATTAGATATACATATTAGCTGTAGTATTTTTAATTTTAATTTTCTTTACCATATCAAAATGCATATTATATATATATATATATATATATATATATATATATATATATATATGTGTGTGTGTGTGTGTGTGTGTGTGTGTGTGTGTTTTCTCTTGAGATTGAGACCCAATTAACCTATTGAGACTCCAATGCCTTTATCAATAAAATGTGTTTTTATAACAGTTTTATGAATCCAGCGTGCAATAATATGCAGACGGGTGATGAAACATTTTCAACTTCTGCACTCCCTGAGTTTCTAAAGTCTGCATGTGTCTGTCTCTCTCATTCTTTTTACCTCACGCATATAAAACACATCACTCTCTGCCGTCAGAAACGGCAATGACCAAAACTCTAAGGAAGGATGATCATTAGGATGAGGATTCATTTGCAGGGCCTGCTGTATGTGATGAGCACCAATAATCAAATGCAGATCAGGTAGAGAGACATAAACGACAGGAACCGTGGCTTCGAGGCGCAAAGATTCACACAGCTGTGGTCTGCACAAGCCACTGTAAGAGGCAAATCAATATGACTAAGTGCACAAGGGTCTTATATTTATCAGTTTGAAACCATAAAACAGGCGTCTGAGGTATGCCGGACATGAGACTCGAACCCACAACCTTTGGGTTACAAGCCCAACTCTCTATCCATTAGACCACAACTGCCCCCAAGCATCTTTAATCGCCACATAACATCATCACTCAGTCCCTAAACCCGAAGAGGTGTCTTGTGGTCTAGTTGCTTTAGTGTAAAAGCGCCGTCTCCTGGTTAACCCTGCAGGACGGGGTCGGTTGAGGCAGTTTGGTTAAGATCGTGACCATCTTTTGTTTTTAAACAGGCCATCTGATGAGTTCTGAGGAAAATGTACCAGAAACAATGTTAATTGGCGCATTCGGACATGTCTCCCTAACAGCACGACAGAAACTGGTGGCCAAAGGGCTTCTGGGAAATAGTTGACAAATAGACAGATGAAAGTGCAGAGAGAATGAGTACAGCTCTGTTCCAAATACTAGTGCACTGCCTTGATGTCTACAGCATGAATTAGCATCCTAAGCTCACTAACACTCTACACAGGCAAATATTTGCAGTAATTGAATTCAATAGTTAGATGTCAGCATGTTGCTAAGTCACTCTAATAAGCATGCACACATAAATGTAGGTTATAATAGTAAATGTATCATCAATATTTTACTTGAATGAGTTGTTTCAGCTCACTAGTTTTTGGAAGAGACTCAGGAAAAGCTGCTCTCGCTAAACACGTGAGACATGTTGATATAATCGTCCGATACAAAAACACAAAATTATCAAAAGGAATAAGCACAACTTCAAATGTCACACAGTAATTGATTCATTGATACTCATAAACATGGCCCACTTCGTGTAATACTTTGTTGGTTTGCTTTCAGCAAAAACTCTGAATTTTTTTTTAGTGTCGTCATTCAGTTCAGATCAGATCGCGCTTTGATTGTCTTCGTAAGTCCATTCAACTCAATTTCAAATGCCAGGTTTGTTTATCATATAGCAAACGAGACACAACACATATAATCAAAATATAATTTCTTTTAAAAAATACAATAATCGGAGTCAAATGTGGAAAAAAAAGACATATATAGATTTTAACAATTCGTTGATGTAGTGATTTTGTCGAGTGGATCTCAGGAAAATTGTTTAGAAATATCTAGGTCATATTTTACCCCAAAAATAAGAAATTATATTTTGCATAAATGGTGGACTGAATTAAAAGATGTAGGATTTACTTTAAAACTATTTTCACTCAGAAACTGCAAGTGAATTTCATAAATAATTATTTGCAAAAAGTACCAAAATGAAATGTTTTTACATTATGGTATTTACACTAATTAATATGACTGGATATGATTACTTTACTGTATTTTCGCATTATATAAATTTGGTGGAAATGTTCATATTCATATTTTTCATTATATTTTTCACGAGATTCACCCCCTTTATGAATATTGATCCTTTGTTTTCATCTGTCTCAATGGTCATGGCACGGTTTGTGAACTCCTTAATGCATAGCTGAAAATTACTGAACTAAATTTAGCGGATCTTATTAAGGACAAAGGATTAGCTTTTTAAAAGAAATTCATAAAAATGATTCCTCGTTTAGTTTTCATTTCTACATAATTCGTAATCGATGCACGGCTGCGGTACGTTATGATAAGAAAATCATGGCCGAGGTTATCAAAGTCAGCAGCAGAAAGTGCAAGAAGAAGGATTTGTCTCTTAAAAGTTTCCGAAATCTCCGGAGGACTTTTTTTTTTTTAATCGTATTATTAAAACACCTAAGATTACAGATCTGATTTGCATAATCTAGACAATAAACTATTAAGCTCAATGAAAACAGCACTTTTCTCTGTGCTGGAAATGCTACTCTCTCACATCAAATTAATGTTTCCTTTATAAAGGTGCTAAAACGTTTGCTGTCCTAATTTAACTGACGGCTCCTGCGCTACCTGAGCCGTCCGATCAGATTTTTGTGAGAAACGGAAATTCTCCCAAATCCGCATGCAGAAGTTGTTCAATCACTCGTGAGCCGGTGGAAATGGCAGCGCAGGCCACAGGAGGAGGGTTTGGGATCTTGATGGATGATCACGTCTCCTCTCCAGAACAGCAAACAAGCAGGGGGGAAAGCCTTGAGACCTCGAGTTTGATTAGAGCCAAGCAAAGAGGAAATACATCACACACCATCCTGACACACACTCACAAGCAGCGCTGGTGAGATAAATCCCTGCAGAAAGACAGAGGAACAACAGACGTCACGTACTTTGCCTGTTTTCCATGTCGCACATCAAATATTAAGCTTGAGTAACCCTTCATCTATACTAGATGACAGAAATGTAATCCTACGGTAGATGTCCACAGTCAGGGTCCCAAATTAACTGTTTTAGTGAGAGAAAAGAGAAAATCTCAAGCCACAAAAATTTCAAAGCATGCATGAAACTGTTTTTTGCATTTTTTTTTTTTGTCTGTGACCAACATTTACTGAAATTTGTTGACTGATGATTCCAACAATTAAAAAAAGAGTTAAAAGTTCACTATTAAAAAGAGTAGCTGAACATGAGCTCACAAATAAAATCTATTGATTACAATGATTACTGCCTTGAGTTATTATTTTGGAATGAGTGTAAAATGCTTAAAAACACCAAGCTATATATTTATACTTAGGTTTAAGAAAATAAAATCTATATATGTCGAAAAGCAAAAATCGCAAGCCATAACAATTTCTAAGCATGATTTTTTTTTTTTATATATATACACTGGAGCTCATCTGAGACTGCATTAAAAATATGGGATTTCAAACCTAGAAATAAGTTTAAAAATTAAACTTAAATAAATGTAAAACTAACGAACCAAAAATACTATAAAGATGCAACATAAAGTACCTTTGTGAGGCTGTGGGCTTCATATGTGTGTCTCCATGTCTGTGTATCCGGGCAGCATGTCTCCATTAGAGCAGTTCTTCAACATCTTGTCCATGCTGGGATCGTTGGCCTCCTTTAGTCGTCGCTGCATGCGCTGGTGCACCAGAGGTACAAAAAACATCACAATACCCCCCACTATTGGAGGAACACCAGCCAGATAAAACGCCACATGATAGTTTCCAAAATAGTCGTGAAGAAGTCCTGAGAAAGAAGACAAGACATAGAGACATAGAGACAAGACATTAACAATGCAGTTCATTTCTGTAGCATGATGCATTTCCAAGTGAAAAAAAAAAAAAAAAAAAAAAAAATATATATATATATATATATATATATATATACACACACACACACAAACGCACACACATTGCTTTATGTGCATTGATTTCTTAATCTTGTTACATAATTTATTTCATGTATCTCTTGCACATCAGAGTCAGGCACTTTGTGAATTGTGTGTGCATGTGTGTGAAAAAAAAAAAGATTTACTACTGAATAACATACACTCATTGTTCACCATAAGAGCAGGATGAAAGAAAATGGAGTCTTTTGATTTCATGTTGACTTTAAATAAAAAGACTAAAGAATGGAACTGATCCAATTCAACGGAGACTCCCCACTTGGATGGCCACATTCATCTTCAAATGCTCTCGATTTCCAAATCCTTCTCTAGGAATCTCAGTGAGGCTTGCAGTCTGGAACACATCTGAAGCAAAACAACTATGAGCTATTTAGACTTTCAAGACTTTGGCGAGATGCTCCCCAGCCTCCTATACGGAAGATATGAGATCACTTGAAACTTAAATAAACATTTAGAAGTCAGGTCGCGGATCCAAGTTTGTGAAATAACAGTATGTGACAGCCAATCTAAACCTAGTTGTAATGCCCCTGCTGTGAAGGCAACGCTTTAAAAATAGAGCCTACAAATGATGCATCACGTTCTCGAATGAAGACTCTGTGTTCATGAAAGCGATCCAGAGTTCAGACAGGTAATGTATTCTGTAAATGAACCTCGAGACATGAAAGTACAAGGTTCATTTACTGGAGTACAAATGGAGCAGATGTTCAGGTGGGTCTAATTCTTCAAAACAAGTGAGTCTGCAGAGCTGGAAACATATGGAGACCGTCGCTGAACAAGAACATTTAAGTCAACAGTCCAAACTAAATGTGCTCACAGGGAGACCTTGGAATTTACCCTCCGAAATAAATTTCATTCCTGTCCACCGTACCAGAAACTGGAAAAGCACTTTTAGTCTGTTGTACTGTATGTGTGTGAGTCTTATCTGGGGAACGCGGCCAAAATCAGCATGCTGGCTGATTAAATTATGTTTTCAACAGATTTATCTGCAAGGTATGTGTATGTGTGTGCACATTTTTCAGTAAAAACAAAA
Organism: Carassius auratus; assembly: GCF_003368295.1. Classification (NCBI taxonomy): domain Eukaryota; kingdom Metazoa; phylum Chordata; class Actinopteri; order Cypriniformes; family Cyprinidae; genus Carassius; species Carassius auratus. Next base: position 25,469 of record NW_020527682.1, read on the forward strand.
CAAAACAAAATATTAAAAGAAAATGTTTTTAAATACATTGCTTTACAAGTTGTTCACTTTTGCTGTGTTGTTGTGTGTGCATTTTTTGTTTTTTTTTTTAAATCAAAATATATACAGTGTAATGCGAAAGTTTGGGAAAACTTTGCAGAATCTGTGAAAATGTGAATAATTTAAACAAAATAACAGAGATCATACTAAATGCATATTTTTTATTTAGTACTGTCCTGAGTAAGATATTGTACATAAAAGATGTTTACATTTAGTACACAACACAAAACATTTTTTTTTTCTTTTGGACTATATGCAAACATATTTTATGTACAATATCTTACTCAGGACAGTTATAAATAAAAAATAACATGCATTTAGTATGATCTCTCTTATGTTTTGAAAATAATTCACATTTTCACAGATTCTGCAAGGGGATCCTAAACTTCCGCATGCCACTATGTGTGTGTGTGTGTGTGTGTGTGTGTGTATATATATATATATATATATATATATATATATATATATATATATATATATATATATATATATATATATATATATATATATATATACATACATTTTTACAAAAGATACATATAAGATGAATTTTATATACTATGTTTTTTTATAAAATATATTTTTAAAATTGCTTTTCAAGGAAAAGTTCAAAGTTCCAAAACAAAACAAATTTGTCATTCCAAGCAAGCAAATGTTAACAGTTTTATTGCAAAGATGAAGCTTCTCACCTGCGATCGGGGGTCCCGCTGTCATTGGTATAGCCATGAGGCCGAGGAGGTAGCCAATAGCTTGAGACGCCTGCATGGGCCCTACTAAATCGAAGGCGATGGGGGCCATGATAGTGATGAAACAGCCATCACAAAGACCCATCAGTATGAAAACCACCACTAGACCTTCGAACTTGGCGCAGTTAGGTATCATCATTGACATCAGACCCAGTAATATGAACGATGCCACCTACACATACAGACACACAGAGATTGTCTAAGCACATGGACTAATGCTAGCTACCTGTACATCCAAAGATTGACATTTAAGACTTAAAACCATGAAGGCAATCCATTTCCTATAGCTCAGAGATTAAAAACAGAATGGTATTGGTTAGAGAATCTGAATTTTACCACATAAACCACATAAAAAATACCATAGAAAATGATTTTTTTTTTTTGATAGATTGTGAAATATTCAGTTCACATAGGAAAATTAAACTATGTTCAACAAGCTCTTGAAAGCACAACTGCAAAGTTTATATTTATGTCATATTTTAAACAAGTCAGGCAAAAAATAAATATATATTGTTAATGTTGGATGTTGTGGAAGTTTTTTCATTTTTTTCATAAAAAAACTCACTCTCACGAAACATTAAAATGCCATTGAAAATCAATTGCTAGAAGCAAATATTGTCTTTAATAGAAAAGGTATTATGCTGAAGTTTCCTGGCAACCAAATTGCAAAGGATAATGAAACAGCATTGTAATGAATGGAACAGCATGCCGTGTTTCAGAAAACAGTTATTATATATTGACATCAATCAAATTTGTTTTTTACGTCAATCTAGAAGTAAAGAAAAAACTAATTCACTAATTCACTATCCACTTTTAGAACCTACAGAACATTAGAAACAGTGAAGCCATTGATTGGGCTACTGTTATGTAACATCGTAGTGACCCTCATCACAGCAGGAGTGTCCTGTCATTTTTTCATGCCAGTTTATAGTTACACAGCATGAAACCTCTCCAGCTATGGAATTATGATTCAGTGACACACAGTAAGTTGCTCATGTTGGGTATCCATACCTGCATGTAGATTTTCTTTACTCCAGGTATGAGATCTCCGATCTTCCCAAACAGCAGTCGACCGACTCCAGACGACGCTCCGATACACACGAGCAGCACCCATTCCCTCTGAGTGTCTCCAAACTGCTCCTTCACAAAGTTCATCTGCCATAGAAACAGGTCAGATGATTAACACACACATTCAGAACTACCTATCTTTCAGTCAATTCACCCACCCATCCATCCACAATACTGATCAAAGTTTGGGGATCACTATGAAAAAAATACCCCAGAAATTATCCATCAATCTATTAATCCATCCATTCATCCATCCATTCATTAATTCATAGACCAACTCAAATCGATCGGTCCATCCATCCATTCATGTATTCATCCATCCACCCATCCATTTCATCCAGCCATCCATTAATTAATTTATCCATCCATCTATCCATCCATACAAAAACCCACCCACCCACCAATCCATTCATTCGTTTTTCATCCATCCACCCATCCATTCATTCATATATTCATCCATCCATTAATTCATTTATTTATCCATCCACCCATCCATTCATCCAGCCATTCAATTATTCATTCATTCATCCAACCCCAACCATCCAGCCAGTCATCCACAACAAAGTTTTGGGGTCAGTATGATAAAAATACCCCAAAATTATAAATACATGAATTTCTGTTTTTAATTAAACATTTTGATGTGTTTAATTCTGCTTTTAATTAAATATTACGTTTATAAGTATAAGTATATAATTTGTTATATATAATATAATTTGTTAATAAATGTATTATATTGAGATATTTGACCAAAAAAAAAGTATTCGAATAGATTTAATATGGAAAGGTTAAAAAGAACACTATAACACTTGTTTAACAAATAAGACTGAGGTGATGACTATTGAAAATTCACATTTACTATCACAGCAATAATTTACATTTGAAAATATATTCAAATAGATTTCCCAGCAGGCTCAGGAAGTAAATATAACGTCAGGCTGTCATGACACAGGACAGTCTTAGCATTTTGGTTGATAATGAAAACCGTGTTGACGTCTGTATTTGACGCCAATTTTACTTTGCCTAATTGTTGGATTTTGGTTACACTACTTAAAAACAACAAATGTCAATGTCAGCGGACGTCAGTATTGGACATCAAATTAACATTAAGACGTTGAAGACTGAATTTTGGTTACCCAATGACGCCGCAACTGAAATTACACCAAATATCAACATCTTATGACATTGCCTGCCTGCTAGATTAACACCTATTTTAAATGGAAATAATATTTCACAATATTACTGTTTTTACTGTATTTGTGACCAAATAACTGCAGCCTTGCTGAGCAAAAGAGACTTCTTTAAAAAAAAAATAATAAATAAAAAAAAATTCATATATATCAAAATTAATCTTGACAAATTGTCCTTTTCTAGCTCTACTCAGTATTCCCTTGTATAAATCCAAAAAAAATGGCTCTTGTTGACATTGAGGTGCTAGTTAAGTGTGATTCCTGTGGCTAAATTCATCACTGGACTAAACGGTGGGCTTTGTACAGCCATAGTCAGCCTCTGGTCTTCGTCAAAGACCTTTTTCTTCAGCCTTATCAATGAAAGCATTAATGGCGCTTTGTGGTGGGAACAGAGGAAAAGCAGCTATAAGTTGAATATTTCCGCTCATAGACGCCCTTGTTTCTAACAAGGGAAGAGGGAGACACGGGGTTAAAAATAAAAATACAAAAAAATCCTTTAGAAGCATTTCCTGACTATAGATTTCACAGGCCTGTGGACTGGCTGGCTGTCTTTTGAAAGCCGCTTGAATGAGAAAACCTTAGGGGCACATCAAAAGCCTTGAGATTTCACATTTAGGTTTAATGTGAAGGAAGGGCTTTCCTATTTCACCACGAGAAACGAGGGCCAAACGCATACATATCCACAACAAAAGCCGGGACTAAGTGTTTACTTCTGGTGCGATGCCTGAAAAAACACAACTGAAGGTGGAAGAGTCAGACTGAGGCGAGGGGGGAAAGGTCTCTCTCATCAACTTTATACCACCGCCCACGAAGTACACACACACACACACACACATCCCAAACACACACATGTTGCCTAACTCACACCTAACCAAATAAACACTTACTTCAAACACATACCAATGATTTGACATATATCAACAAAACACAATTATAACAAATGAGCACAAAAACACACTTTTCCTAAACGCACACGTAAAGTATAATGAAAATATATTGGTTTAGGATTTACTATAAAACAATTTTCACTCTGAAATCGCTTTAACATTTTACAAATTAATACAAAGAAATGGCATAGATCACATTGAATTAAATGTGACATTTTTAAGACTGTAATAGTATTTTTGCAAAAACACACTCTAATAATCTTTATAACTAAAAATCATTTTCAAAAATATAAACCATTCAATATTTTGGGGTCAGTATGTTTTTATTAATTTATTTATTTTAATAAGAAATTAATACTTTTCTTAAGCAAAGACACATTTAGTTGTTTAGAAATTAGATAAAATACATGTATATTGTTTAAAAGGGATTGGACAGAATGTTTACTTTATTAAAGTCTCTTATGCTCACCAAGGATGCATTTATTTAATGAAAATACAGTAAAAATAGTAATATTGTGAAATATTAAAACAACTTATAATAACTGTTTTCTATTTTAATTAAAAGAAATACAGTTAATCCCTGTGATGCATCTTTACTCCAGTCTTCAGTGTCACATGATCCTTCAGAAATCATTCTAATATCCTGATTTGCTGCTCAAGAAACATTTGTGTTCATTATCAGTGTTTTTGCTGCTTCATATTTATTTATATATTTTCTCAGGGTTATTTGATGAATAGAAAATGAATAGAAAAAAGAACAGAATTAATTGGAAATAGAAAACCTTTTGTAATGTTAACTGTTTTGATCAATTAAACGCATCCTTGTTGAAAAAGAGTAAAAAGGTTTCTTTAAAAAAAAAACTGACTCCAAACTTTCGAACGCTGCTAATTTGAGCACATCTCCATTAACCGCACTTAAGCAATTATACACGCGCTGAACAATTAAAGGTTTTGAATAACTGTGTTTTACAGGGAAAGGAAAGCACACATGATGGAACCATCTGTGTCAAGCTTTCCTTTCAGCAAACAGTGCATCCTCTTATATCATCACATTTTACGGCCTGTTTATCATTGTGACCCAAACTCCATTTATGCAGTTCAGTGGCTAGAAACTAATACTCAGCTTAATTCCTTTCTCTCTGAGAACAAGAGAGAAGCACCATTACAGCTGAGTAATTCAGGTATCCAAGTAAAAGTATGTCCATCACTATGACAACTGAGAAAGAGAGAGAAGGAAAGGTGAAACAAGGACAGAAATCCCAAGAGTCTGACCTGAAATGACACACGCAGAGTTAATAATTCATCATCAACATGTGTCGACTCATCACATAGGCTTTCTGTCATGCAGAGTGCCGTAAATATTTCAGTTTTTTCCGAACCCTAAAACATTTATGATTTGGATGGGTGCATCGCTCCTATAGCCTCCTCTGTTTTCTTAATGTTGAATGCATACGATTTGACTGACTGTAAATCGTAGGCGTTTTGTTCACTTTGTCTTCATAAAATGGTTGTTGGCTTGTTAACAACAGCCTCCGTGAAACAGCAAATGTCAAACCCCTGTATAACATTCAGTTCAGAAATCACAATGGATTTTTTTTTTTTTTTTTTTTTCATTACTGTGCTGAAAACACTTTTTTATTATTTATTGACTGCACTGAAAAGGATTTGGTATTTTAAAATAAATAACTAGAAAAGCAAATTGCTTCCAAGAAGAAACAGAGCTACTGCAAGTTTCATGTTTCATAAATTATGTGCTAAAACTGAAGACTTAGCTGACACAAAAATCAAAACTGACATTGGTTAGTCATTGTATAAACCAATATTGAAGTACAGGACAGACTCAATGATGGCTGAGTAGAACTGTTTCAGCAGCTCCTTTGGCAGGTTGAGTTTCCTCAGCTGTCCAAGGAAGTACAACCTTTGTTGGGCCTTTTTAACAATGGTGTCGATGTGAGTGTCTCACATTAGGTCCTGAGAGATGGTGGTTTGCCGGAATCTGAATGACTCCCACTGTTTTTACAGTGTTGACCATGATGGTGAGTGGGGGAAGTGCAGAGGTGTTTCTCCTGAAGTCCATGATCATCTCCACTGTTTTAAGGCCGGGACACACCAAGCCGACTTCAAATAACTAGCGGCAACGAAAGTCAACGGTGTTGTCAACTCACGTCGGCAGGGTTGGACCAAAAAGCTGTGCTTGAACACACCAGACAGAAAGCTGGTGATCCACTGACAGATAGAGCATGTGACCGATAGCTGGGTCAGTTTGATCTGGAAGAGTGTTGGGATGATGGTGTTGAAGGCCGAACTGAAGTCCACAAACAGGATCCTCACATAAGTCCCTGTTTTGTCCAGATGCTGCAGGATGAAGTGCAGTCCCATGTTGACTGCATCATCTACAGACCTGTTCGCTTGGTAAGCAAACTGCAGGGGGTCCAGTAAGGGTCCAGGGATGTCCTTCAGATAAGCCAGAACCAGTTTTTCAAATGACTTTATGACCACAGGCATTAGCAGTGGTGGACAGTAACGGAGTAGCTTTACTTCGTTACTGTACTTAAGTACAGTTTTCAAGTATCTGTACTTTACTGGAGTAGTTTTATTTTGAGCAACTTTTACTTTTACTTCACTACATTCCAAAGCATAAAATCGTACTTTTTACTTCACTACATTTCATAAAACATATCGTTACTCCCTATAATATCACGTGCTCCGACACGCAGAAGCGGTGTCTGATTCATCATGAACGAACTGAATCTTTTCAAAATAAACTTTTAAATCGGATCGCGAATCACACCAAACGATTCGTTTAGGAATTAGAATGATCCGATTGCAGCTGTTCTGGAGTCGACCACTCACTGATTCAAATGAACCGTTTAGTGCGAGTCTCCAGAAGTAAAAACCGGGAGATCTTGTGAGCGCGCGTGCGTCTGATGTTGCTAAAAGTAAGTTATTAATGTCGAAATTTTGGATTAATTATTGTAACTGAAAATAATATTTAGGTCAAAACTGTCAGTTGTTTGGAAACTAAATCCGTTGTAAAGAGTGATCTATTTAAGCCCACTCAAATGCTCGAGTGCAGACGATGCAGACACATCAATTCTAGGTAAAAAACAACAACAACAAAAAACCCATAAAATAACACAGATTAAGTACAATAACTCGTGCACGTTCAAATTCCCCGCTGCCGTAATGTTAACAGTTTTATTAAAATGTCCAATGTGACGTCTGTTTTTATATTGTTTATCGACAGTAACGTTATACATATGTATATTGTTTGGATTAACTAGACGAGTAGACAGACATGAATGTTCATCGTACTGAAAATAAGTAAATATTGTTAGCTGATGCGAACTGTCTAGCTAAAAAGCTTGTTGGTGCTAAATTGATGTAATTTTTATAAATAATGTCCAAATATTTTTATTCAGCCACCTATATATATATATATATATATATATATATATATATATATAATATATATAGTTTACATCTGGTTAGAAAAGATAGGATGTGATGTTCAGAACATGCTAACTACAGTAATTATCAGTGGGAAGAGATGCACCCTGTTTGGCCAGGGGTGTTTTTAAACCACAGACAAGATTTTTGAAGGAAAAAATCATTATCTTGATTTACTTTTTTTTTTTTTTTTTTTTTTTTCCGTAAAATGTTCTTCCTAACTTCAGGCCTTATTATCATGTCATATATACAGTACAGACCAAAAGTTTGGACACACCTTCTCATTTAAAGAGTTTTCTTTATTTTCATGACTATGAAAATTGTAGATTCACACTGAAGGCATCAACACTATGAATTAACACATGTGGAATTATATATGGAATTATATACATTTCAAAAAAGTGTGAAACAACTGAAAATATGTCATATTGCAGGTTCTTCAAAAAAGCCACCTTTTGCTTTGATTACTGCTTTGCACACTCTTGGCATTCTCTTGATGAGCTTCAAGAGGTAGTCACCTGAAATGGTCTTCCAACAGTCTTGAAGGAGTTCTCCGAGAGATGCGTAGCACTTGTTGGTTCTTTTTCCTTCAGTCTGCGGTCCAGCTCACCCCTAAACCATCTGGATTGGGTTCAGGTCTGGTGACTGTGGAGGCCAGGTCATCTGGCGCAGCACCCCATCACTCTCCTTCTTGCTCAAATAGCACTTGATGCCTTGAGTGAGACTCTACAATTTTCATAGTCATGAAAATAAAGAAAACTCTTTGTATGAGAAGGTGTGTCCAAACTTTTGGTCTTTACTGCAACTTTGATATTCTGTAAAACAACAAACTTTAAAATACTTTGTTCTTACTGGTGAAAATCAGATGGTCATCTCTGTTTTCTCTCAGGTACATCACAGTATAAGCTTCACAGTGAACATTACTCTCATCAGCGTAGTCCATATCAACAACAAAAATATATCTTGACTTCATATAGTGGTTATTTTGAAAAAATCCAAGGTATTTTGAGCAGTAGGATTATAAAAAGAATATGTGCTAATATAAAATTAAATTAAGTAGCCTATATAAAATTGCAAACATCTATCTTGCAGTACTTTTTTACTTAAGTACATAAAAACTCGAGTACTTTTGTACTTTCACTTGAGTAAAATTGAAAAAGGAGTACTTTTACTTTTACTGGAGTAATATTTTACCATATGTATCTGTACTTTTACTCAAGTACTTGATTTGTGTACTTCGTCCACCACTGGGCATTAGAGCCACAGGTCTGTAGTCCTGTTATCTTGAGTTTTTTGGGATGGGGATAAGGTTACATTTTTGGGCTTCTTCATGGGAAAATTGAAGAAATATAGTATGTCTCATAAAGCAAAAATCTTTGTAAGGTATTTTTTATATTAAACTGTTGCTTCCAGCCAAAATTCAAATCCATAAAACATTTCCTCCAGTGAAACAATCCATCTCCTGGTGTCTAATATGCATCCACATATTTGTTTGAGACTTTTTTGATTATGCTTGATCTATTCATATTTCTCTCTTGATTCAGCAAGTGACAGTTTGAAGTTAAAAACGTTTTAATTATGCACGTTTTCCCTTAAGACATTAATTGACAGTTTGGAGCAGTGCGGATTACTTGTGTTCCAGCATGTAAAGTAAATCTGAGGAATCTATAAGCCTGGTGTCCATAAGATCCACCATTATGATTTTCTGGTGGAACTCTGCTTACAGCACAACAGGGCTTCGGGCCAAATGTATGGGAAGCGAGATATTAATTATGCTCCAAATCTGGCATTAAAAATAAAACTCCCTGGTGTGAGTGAGAACTGCTTTCCACCTGCCGTGCCACGTTTCTGAGGTTAAATATTCATCATTTGTTGCTGCTGAATCACTGAAGTCATTTGATTTCAATTTCCTACACAGTGAATGTTGGATTTGTGAGGGTAATTTATAATTACATTCAACCTGAGTAACATGCAGTAAAATTAAATTAGCCTTCAGAAATGATTAATATATGCCTCAACATTTCTTTTCCATGTTAAATGAGTGCCCACCATTTAAGCAGGGATATATAAACATGCGTATTAATAACAAAAAAACAGGTAAACAAGGTTTTTTATGTTGTTTGCTTTCAGTAAAATATGTAATCATTCTTTTACTTTTGATTAGACTTTAGAGAAATTGAAATCTATAAGCTAACGGAGATGGCGACAAAGAGGCAAAACTTACGGACTTACAGCCTTAAAAATACTAAATCAATTTAAACTAAACTAAATTAAATGAAATATAGTAAATGAAAAACTTAAATATAAACATTTCCTTGGCACAAAACTAAAACAAATAAGTTGAAGTTGAAGTACTAAAAATGAAATACTAAAATAAAATAAATAAATTTTAGTACTAAATAAATTCAAAAATAAAAATGTAAAACTAACAAATTAAAGCTAAATAAAAAAGACGTACTAAAAAATAACAAAAGCACAAAATAATTCATAATTCATGTTATTATCAAATAGTATTGCAACAGATAAATAATATAAAAATAACACACTAAATGGTCTCAAACCATTACTCACCAGATGCACATAGGGAACAAAGTATCCCAGCACTGCTGTGGCGACACCGAATGCCCAAACCCGATAGGTCAGCACACCAAACACTCGCACGTTAAAGTACTTCCTGATTTTGGCCAGGCCCTTCTGCCACCTGCTCGCTGACTCCAGGCCAGACGGGGGGCCTCCGTCCAGTCCCATGCCTGGCATCGGGCACATCCCACTGGGCATGAGCGGTTTGAAGGTGAGGGCCAGCAGCGACTGGACCAGCATGAAGATGCTGAGGATCTGGAAGGTTCTGGAGAGGCCCAGCGGTCCCACCACTTTCTTGAGCAGCACGGGGAGCCCCATAGAAAAGAGGCTGCTGCCTGCCGTCACCACGCCGTTGGCCAAACCCAGTCTCTGTCGGAAATAATGCCCCAGGATCACCAGAGATGGCTGGAATGCAAACGAGGATCCGCAGCCAAACAATATCCCGTATGTGAAGTATCGAAGACCCAGAGTCCTGAGGAGAGAATAAAGGACGTCAGTGTGACCAAAGAACAATGCTGTATATATATATAGTTTAAGTTTGTTAATTTTGTTGCACTTTTTATATATTAAACAAATGATTAGTTTTATTAAATTTAAGTGTACTGTTTTGTCATTTTTATTAGTCAGTTATTTTTTAAATATGTCTATATTGTTTTTTAGGTTTTCGTTTTTAATTTATTAATTGTGTATCTTTAAAATATATCTATATAGTTTTTATTAGGTTTTAGATTTAGTTTAAGATATTTTAGGTACATTTGAGTTTGTTTTACTTAAAAATAAGAAAAAAAAGTATTTTTTTACTAAAATAGAAACAAACTAAAAGTTTGCCAACTATATACATATACATACATATATATACATATATACATACACACATATACACATAATATATAGCCTATATATATATGAAAAAAAAAATATATATATATATATTTTTTTTTTTTCAGTCCATATTTATCTCATTTTAAGCAACATAAATGTTTTGTATGGTTTTAGTTAACAATAATAAGCCTGTAATGTACTTGAAACTTCAAAGTATATTATTAATCTGTATCTGTATATCTGTATGTGCACATAAAAACATTAATACAAAAATGGCCATTTACATGTATTTAAAATGAGTCCAGCTTAAGTTAGTCAAAGAAAGCACAATAAAACTCATTATATTTAATGTGTTATATTGCACTATATTTCATTTAAATCTAAAATAATTTTTTTCTTAATTGCTATTACATGCATTTAAGTGTCTGAGAAAAAAAGGCATTCAGAGAGCTTTTCCGTAAAAAGCACTCTTTTTGAAAGTACGTTTATCTCAAGTGTTCATAAGCAACTTCTGCAAGATGGCTGCAGACCAACTAGAAATAAAGTCATACAAGGTGCAGGATTGATCTGAGCACTCTTACAGCAGAACTATGATTTCTCATGTTTTTCTTTCCTTATTAAACTGAAGCATTTCACTTCCAACTGACCTGCGACCCGTGAAGCCAGAGAATGTGCAACACACAGCCAGTAGGACACATTGGATAACGACCAAACAGACGTTAGTGTGTATGAGGGATTGTGGGATGGAAGAGAGAAACTCAACCCTGCAGGAGACACTTGTGTTCAAAGCCTGAGGAAGGGAGGGAAATAGTTTGTGTGTGTGTGTGTGTGTGTGTGTGTGTGTGTGTGTGTTAGCGTTTGTGCTTTTTGAGTGTTTCAGGCTCTAAACGCAGCAGGACCAAGCTGACCATTTTTTCCAACCTTTTTTAACAACAGCAAGTTGGGCTTGGAATAAAACCAGCACTCTGTCCAACTGCACAAACATCTCAGAAAGAAGGCACTGTGAGAAAACAACGAGAAGGAAAAGAATGAAGGAAAGGAGAGAAGAGAAGAGAAAGAAAGCAAAGATTACATAAATGTTCTGCTGTACACATCCTGCTGTCCTATGTGTGTTTGTCCTTTTGCTTAAAAGACTGTTTGCATGTTTCTGTAACCTTTTATATAAGCACACTTTAGGAGGCTAAGTGATTTGTCGGCCTCCATCACTTCGAACAGCCTCCAAAGACATGAACGCACAAAATGATTGACAGGAGACATTATTGACTGACATCTTACCCACGTAAAAGAGATATTGTTTTAAACAATAAAAATATTGTGTTTGGGAAAAAATATATATATATACATATACATATACATATACATATACATATACATATACATATACATATACATATACATATACATATACATGAACCTTAAGTGCAGCATAAATGTTTCTGTAACCTTGACCAGATCTGTGTCTTGCCACAGTTCTGTCTCTGATCTCTTCTGGCAGCTCCTTTGACCTTATGATTCCCATTTGCTCTGACATGCCCTGAGAGCTGTAAGGTCTTATATAGACAGGTGTGTGGCTTTCCTAATCACCACAACACCATACTAATACTGTGTTTGACCCCCTTTCACCTTCAGAACTGCCTTAATTCTACGTTGCACTGATTCAACAAGGTGCTGAAAGCATTCTTTAGAAATGTTGGCCCGTATTGATAGAATAGCATCTTGCAGTTGATGGAGATTTGTGGGATGCACATCCAGGGCACAAAGCTCCCGTTCCACCACATCCAAAAGATGCCCTATGGGGTTGAGATCTGGTGACTTTGGGGCCATTTTAGTACAGTGAAATCATTATTATGTTCAAGAAACCAATTTGAAATGATTCGAGCTTTGTGACCTGGTGCATTATCCTGCTGGAAGTAGCCATCAGAGGATGGGTACATGGTGGTCATAAAGGGATGGACATGGTCAGAAACAATGCTCAGGTAGGCCGTGGCATTTAAACGATGTCCAATTAAGGCACCACTAAGGGGCCTAAAGTGTGCAAAGAAAACATCCCCCACACCATTACACCACCACCACCAGCCGGCACAGTGGTAACAAGGCATGATGGATCCATGTTCTCATTCTGTTTACGCCAAATTCTGACTCTACCATCTGACCATCTCAACAGAAATCGAGACTCATCAGACCAGGCAACATTTTTCCAGTCTTCAACTGTCCAATTTTGGTGAGCTCGTGCAAATTGTAGCCTCTTTTTCCTATTTGTAGTGGAGATGAGTGGTACCCGGTGGGGCCTTCTCCTGTTGCAGCCCATCTGCCTCAAGGTTGTGCGTGTTGTGGCTTCACAAATGCTTTGCTGCATACCTCGGTTGTAACGAGTGGTTATTTCAGTCAAAGTTGCTCTTCTATCAGCTTGAATCAGTCGGCCCGTTCTCTTCTGACCTCAAGCATCAACAAGGCATTTTGGCCCGCAGGATTGCCGCATACTGGATGGTTTTCCCTTTTCACACCATTCTTTGTAAACCCTGGAAATGGTTGTGTGTGAAAATCCCGGTAACTGAGCAGATTGTGAAATACTCAAATACTGAAATACCGGCCCGTCTGGCACCAACAAACATCCTATGCTCAAAATTGCTTAAATCACCTTTCTTTCCCATTCTGACATTCAGTTCATTGGAGTTCAGGAGATTTTCTTGACCAGGACCACACCCCTAAATGCATTGAAGCAACTGCCATGTGATTGGTTGATTAGATAATTGCATTGAGAAATCGAACAGGTGTTCCTAATAATCCTTTCAGTACACAAAGCAAGGGCTTTTATAATATAATAAATAAAAAGAAAACAGATATAATAGAAAAAGAATAGAGCAAACTAGTGTTAGAGGTCTTTTATTTATATATATAATATGTAATAAATGAAAAGAAAATAGAATACAAAAAGATTAGAAAGATAGTTTGATTTTTTAAGAATAGCATTAGAATAGTGAGTGCTAAAGTGAAGATGGAAGAGATGTGTTTTAAGACGATTCTTGAAGATGGCTAAGGACTCAGCTGCTCGGATTGAGTTGGGGAGGTCATTCCACCAGGAGGGAACGTTTAATTTAAAAGTCTGTAAAATTGAGTTTGTGCTTCTTTGGGATGGCACAATCAAGCGACGTTCACTTGCAGAACACAAGCTTCTAGAGAGAACAAAAGTCTGAAGTAATACATTTAGGTAAATGGGTGCAGAGCCAGTGGTGGTTTTGTAGGTAAACATCAATGTCTTGAATTTTATGCGAGCAGCATAGAACAATACCTAGAACCATACGTTTTTGTTTGTTTTTTTTAATTCCCAAGAAAAACATACATATAGAAAAATGTTAAGTGATTTTATCTTCTTCTGTTTATATATTTATAGTATATTTGTCAGTTTAGTTCAACAGTTTATATATAATATAATATAATATAATATAATATAATATAATATAATATAATATAATATAATATAATATAATATAATATAATATAATATAATATAATATAATATAATATAATATGTAATAGCTTACATTTTACATATTATTTCCAGATGTACTATGAAATTGCTAAAGTAACACAAAATTAAAACTATGTACATGTGGTTAAAATAGAAAAGATAAGAAAAAAAGAAGGAACTTACGTTGCAAAGGAACTGGTGAGAAGACCGAGGCTGGCCACAAACGCTCCGCAGACGGCCGTCTTCCGGCATCCGAAGTGATCGGTGAACATACTGACCACCGGAGAGCAGAAGAATATCATCCCCATCGCCAAAGCACCAACCCATGCTGGAGAAAGAAAGAGAAAAAGATGTGGTCAATAAATGATGAAGTATATTAACCTTATTTTCCATTTGCCAGACTCAGTGCCACAATGCTACATTGTTCTGGGAGGTTGGATACATTGCTATCATAGATATGTACTGTATATACATATCAATGGTTGCGAGGTCATTCTGAGTATTTTTAGTGCCCTGCTATATAATTGCTAGGTATTTTACTGGCCTCAAGTCTCAGTTAAGTCTAAATCTGTGGGATTATTATTATTTAAGTCACACAATGCAAATCGCTGACCTTAAGCAATACAACAGAAAACACCACAAATAAGATCACTGTCAAAATAACCAGCTTTGAGATTAATTTGTGTGAACAAATTTTTCTCATGTGATGAATGTGGAAAAACACTCACGAATCTGATGATATCTCGAACAGTGTTGGGGGTAACGCATTACAAGTAACGCGAGTTATGTAATCAGATAACTTTTAAGTATCTAGTAAAGTAACAGCATTTATTTTGTTTCCCATACTTTTGTCTTCCCATGTTGCCATGTTGAGAGAAATTCGGGAGTAAGTGCAGCGGTGTTGTGTGAACATCATGCTTACTGTAGTTTGGCTAAATATGAATATGTATTTACTCATCTTACCTGCTTCAAAATGAAAAAAAAAAAATGTAAATGCAAACTCAGAATATTTTACAATAATTACATGTTAAATAAAACAAATATAATTTATGTATTTAATCCCATTTTATTAACCAATGTCTTTGCTTCTGGCCTTCGATGAACTAATTCAACCATACAAGCAATAATGACACATTTATGTTTAATTTTGTTATTGCTGAATAATGTTGAACTTTCCTCTCCTGTGTCATATGCTTTATGCAATTTGTTTGAGCTGCACCCTACTTTACAGACATGAATTTACATTTACATTCAGCCTGAGGCATATTCATTTCACTTTTGTTATAAAAGGGCTTTTACATTTGTAAAAGAAAACCTTTTTTTATATTAAAACAAACAAGCAAGCCCGGCCCAGATTTATAAAGCAACTCAAAAGTAACATAATGCAGTACTTTCCATAACAATTAAGTACTTAATTTAGTACTTTAGTACTTAATCCTAAAATAAAAAACTTTGTCCTTCCCTTTCTAGCTTGTCCTTATTTGAACAAATGCTTGAAACTAGGCATTTCAAGCACTTCCTGTGTCTGTTTGACACTTTAAGAAGAATCGCTTTATATACAGGTCCTTCTCAAAAAATTTGCATATTATGATAACCTTCATTATTTTCCATAATGTAATGATAAAAATTAAACTTTCATATATTTTAGATTCATTGCACACCAACTGAAATATGTCAGGTCTTTTAGTGTTTTAATACTGATGATTTTGGCATACAGCTCATGAAAACCCAAAATTCCTGTCTCAAAAAATTAGCATATTTAATCCGACCAATAAAAGAAAAGTGTTTTCAATACAAAAAAGTCAACCTTCAAATATTTATGTTCAGTTATGCCCTCAATACTTGGTCGGGAATCCTTTTGCAGAAATGACTGCTTCAATGCGGCGTGGCATGGAGGCAATCAGCCTGTGGCACTGCTGAGGTGTTATGGAGGCCCAGGATGCTTCGATAGCGGCCTTAAGCTCATCCAGAGTGTTGGGTCTTGCATCTCTCAACTTTCTCTTCACAATATCCCACAGATTCTCTATGGGGTTCAGGTCAGGAGAGTTGGCAGGCCAATTAAGCACAGTAATATCATGGTCAGTAAACCATTTACCAGTAGTTTTGGCACTGTGAGCAGGTGTCAGGTCATGCTGAAAAACGAAATCTTCATCTCCATAAAGCTTTTCAGCAGATGGAAGCATGAAGTGCTCCAAAATCTCCTGATAACTAGCTGCATTGACCCTGCCCTTGATAAAACACAGTGGATCAACACCAGCAGCTGACATGGCACCCAAGACCGTCACTGACTGTGGTTACTTGACACTGGACTTCGGGCATTTTGGCATTTCCTTCTCCCCAGTCTTCCTCCAGACTCTGGCACCTTGATTTCCGAATGACATGCAAAATTTGTCCAAAAGTCCAGTGCTGCTTCTCTGTAGCCCAGGTCAGGTGCTTCTGCCGCTGTTTCTGGTTCAAAAGTGGCTTGACCTGAGGAATGCGGCACCTGTAGCCCATTTCCTGCACACGCCTGTGCACGGTGGCTCTGGATGTTTCTACTCCAGACTCAGTCCACTGCTTCCGCAGGTCCCCCAAGGTCTGGAATCAGTCTTTCTCCACAATCTTCCTCAGGGTCCGATCACCTCTTCTCGTTGTGCAGTGTTTTTTGCCACACTTTTTCCTTCCCACAGACTTCCCACTGAGGTGCCTTGATACAGCACTCTGGGAACAGCCTATTCGTTCAGAAATGTCTTTCTGTGTCTTACCCTCTCGCTTGAGGGTGTCAATGACGGCCTTCTGGACAGCAGTCAGTTCGGCAGTCTTACCCATGATTGCGGTTTTGAGTAATGAACCAGGCTGGGAGTTTTTAAAAGCCTCAGGAATCTTTTGCAGGTGTTTAGAGTTAATTAGTTGATTCAGATGATTAGGTTAATTGCTTGTTTAGAGAACCTTTTCATGATATGCTAATTTTTTTGAGATGTATGCCAAAATCATCAGTATTAAAACAATAAAAGACCTGAAATATTTGAAATAATGAACTTTATCACAATATGCTAATTTTTTTAGAAGGACCTGTATTCCCAAATTGTAAATCACTTTGGATAAAAGCGCCTGCAAAATGACTAATTGTAAATGTGGGTAACACCAGACCAGTCCACCATGTCCGGTCGCAGAAGTGCTAGAGGACTTGACCGGATTTGCCTGGTTAGGGAACTATCTGGAGAACTATGCGTTATGGAAGATGCAACATGCCTAGTGGAATGAGCATGCTGCCTGAGCAGACACAACACACCTTGTGCCTCATAAACCAAGGTGATGTCACCCACTATCCAGTGGGCCATTCTCTACTTGGAGACCGCTTTCACCTTCTGCTGTCCTCCGTAACAGACAAAGAGCTGTTCTGAGGTCCTAAAGCTCCTAAAGAGTTCTATCCACGTACTGATGCAGAGCAAGTACAGGACAGAGCAAAGCTAGGACTGGGTCTGCCTCCTCTAGGAGCAGAGTTTGCAGGTTCACCACTTGGTCCCTAAAGGGAGTGGTAGGAACCTTGGGCACATAGCCCAGCTGGGGTCTTAGTGTTGCACTGGAGAACTCAATTCACGTTTCATCAATCGAAAATGCCTGGAGGTCCCCCACCCTCTTGATCGAGGTCAATGCAGTCAGGAGTAGGCTTTTCATGGAGAGAAACTTCAACTCGACTGACTCCAAAGGTTCGAAGGGAGCAGTTTGTTGGGCACTTAGCACCAATGCTAAATCCCAAGAGGGTAATGAGGGGGGTCTGGGAGGATTTAACCTTCTGGTCCCCCTAAGGTTGTGAGTAGCTTGAGTTCCGGGGAGCAGGTCCTGTTGGGCCAGTATGGACCCACTAACAAGACCTGCTCCTCGTCCTCCCTGATCTTGCACAGCATCTGTGTGAGTAAGCTCACTGGGGGGAATGCGTATTTGCTATTTGCGAGTTGCGACACACGACACTCATTCAGCCTCAAAGGACCGGGATGCATTGGAGGATTCCACATGAGCCTGACATTCTTGGGGGCCTGGGAAAGCATAGCCGTTATCTCTGGGTCCGACTCAAACAATGCCACTCTCCCCGAAGGGCGCTTGAGGGATGAGGAACTTCCTTGGGAGAAGCCCTCACCGTTAACCTCAAATCACCTTCAACTCCGCTGGAAGCAGCGATGCCCAGCGATTGCCTTGTAATTAATGTTAATCGAACAACAAGACAGAGAAAATATCTTGACTGAATTTTTTTTTTTTCATTTTAATAAAATGTATGTATATTTCAGTATTGTGGATCTGTACAATTTCTGTATTTCTGAAAAGCACTGTATACTTCATTTTGTATCTTTTTTCCAACATATGCTCATTGGAAATATATGCCTCTACCTACATTTCTGCAAAACTCCAAAAACTTACTTATACACACGAATCGCTGCAGTTTCCAGTTGAAATGAACACTAGAGGCAGTAAATCTCCAACAACTTATATTATACTTAAATAAAGTAATAAACTTTTTCACATATTTGCAGGTCCACAGTTTTGATAAATTTTTTCGATTAATCGACTAATTTTCAAATAATTATTTGAGCAATATTATGTTATGAATTTAACATGCTGTGAGATTTGAAAACTGATGCATTTGAAGGTAAGCATCCAGCTTCATATGCATGAGTTTTCTCACTAAGTAGGTCTGCTCGTTTGATCAGACAATACGGGTTTGCTAATGACATCTGCTTATGGTTAAAAGCTATGGTTACATAAAGGAGTAACTGAAGAAAGCGCCTAACAGGTGTATTTCACAATGATTGAAATACGAACCCCGTGAAACTATGGTTTAACAAAACAGAGTTAAAATAGCATGGCTGCATCAACAAACCACCGCAATACGTATATGCCTATATCAGTGTGCCAGGGTCACGTATTGAACCTGCGTTTTAGCGTAACTCACTAGACGTTTCACATTGAAACTGCTACGAAAAGTGCAGTAAGGTACATAATAACAGTGCTGAAGAAATGTATTTAGAGTCAAGAATTTCAAATGAGCCTGGGCTGCTTTTGTCTATAGTATTTATATTTTTCATGCTTTCCACTCATTTCTTTGTTGTTTACTTTTCTTCAATGAGCTGCTCAACTTGCAAATTAGTCTTGAAAACAAACATTTTGATAAGATTGTGATATTTCCTGAAAAAATTGCGCTATTATTTTTATATATTGCCCACCCTGAACACAAACAGTAGATTTGACACATGCATGCACCCAAACACACATTCTTTGTTCACCCAGATAATTCTGCAAAGAGACAGAGAAGAAAGTCCATCATCTCTGTATTTAGAGCACTGGCCAGTTACAATCGACGTCAAGCTCAGACAAACAAACACACTGCATGTTTTTTCATGGTTCAAAGGTAGTTTAATGTCTGCACAGTAAGTCTGGAGTCTAAGGACACTGGTTCAATATTTGACGCTGACCTGTATGTGTGTGTGTGTGTGTGTGTGTGTGTGTGAGCCCTCCTCGGCGAGTCATTCTTGGCTGAGGTTCAGTGGAAATGTGGCCCCATGAATCCAGAGAGGAAGCGGTACTTTAACAAACCAAGCAAATGACTGTTTATCCATATTTTGTAGAAGAACACAAGGTCAGGGTCTACATAAGGCCCCTCCGACTCCTGCTGGCTTATACAGTCGTATGAGACGTATGTTTTCCACAGGTTTCACAGTCAGGGTTTTGTTTGTTGTTTTGTTAGCTTCGCAAATGACCAAACTTTCTGTGATGTTCAGTTGGAACTACGAGTTCAGAAGATTAGAACAATGCAAAGAGTCCCTGTTTAGGAATAGAGTGTTCTGAAAGACCCGGTTCTAACAGCTCGGATAAAAGATTATGCAGAAAACATGAGGTGGATAAAGTCTGTGTGTGTGTGTGTGTGTGTGTGTGTGTGTGTGTGTGTGTAGGGGAGTCTGAGGCCACGTCTCAAGGATTAAACATTCCAGTGACTATTAGGAATGGATTACCTTACTTCTCCAAGATAAAAATCAACACAGAGAGCTGAAAATATCAGAGGGTTTTAGTTTTAACCTATGATAAATAATGCACAGCTAACAACAAAACAAACAAGAAAAGGAGCCTGATGCAAATGTTCTAAGAGGGGGTGGTGGAATCGAACTTGAACTGGTTTTTACCAAACAAAAAAGGGCCTGGACAGTGTTTGCTTACAATATTCAGAAATGTATCCAATTTTTCTGATCTTAAATCTTTCATTTAGAATTTCTGAAAGCAAACCCAATGGATTTAGCTGTTTTGCTGGAGGAAAAAATCTAAATGAGTGAAAGCGGAATAAAGAGAAACTCCCTTTGAGGGAAAGAATTACACTTAAGAATACTTTTTCAGAAAAAGATTATTATTACCGAAGTTCTATATTTAAATATAACTTAAAATATATTTATTCATTTAAAAAATCAGTGTGAATTTAATGTAATGTTTGTGGACAACTAATTGCATGTTAATTGCAATGAATGAAAATGTAGGTAACACTTTAGTATAGGGTCCAATTCACACTAATAACTACTTGCTTATTAGCATGTCTATTATTAACATATTGGCTGTTTATTAGTGCTTATAAAGTACATATAATGCATGACATCCATAATCCTACCCAATACCCTAAACTTAACAACTACCTTATAAACTATTAATAAGCAGCAAATAAGGAGTTAATTGAGGCAAAAGTCATAGTTGATGGTTATTTAATAGTGAGAACTGGACCCTAAAATAAGTGTGACCAAAATGTATTGCACACTAAATTTATATTAAATGCTATTAGTTTTGCTTTTTTGACATGCTTAAGTAGGGCTTTAAGTAGGCAATATATCTTTTTATGTAATTTCAGAAATACATATATTGTCTCTAAAACATATCTTATTGTTAAAATGTACTGCCAAATATGTGGACAAGCATTTATTATAAATTAAAATATACTTAAATGTAATTTCTTTTGAAACTTGTATGTCAAGTAAATATATTTGTAATTATATATTTGTAAGTATGAAGTTAATATACTATCAATATATAATGTAATATCGAATAACAGGTAATTTAAAATAAAGTACTTGGAGCCCAGTCTCATGAAAAGATCAATGCAAAGACCATTTCTGCTTATAAATAGTATGCCAAATAAAAACAGAAAATCGTGGCGTTGGAACACACATTCATGTGATCAGGTTTCATGAGATCAGGTTAATACTTTACATGTGCTTTACTAAGTCATCGCATCAAAATGAGTGGACTTTTTAAAGCATGACTAAAGATAAAAAAACAACAATGTACTTTAAAGTAAAACTATAATTTGATATTATTACAAAGTGCACTTTTTAAAACCATACTTAAATGTGTTAAGAAACATAGTCATGAAAGTGTTTCTCATTAAGTACACTTAAGTGACCTTTTACTTCATTAAAGGGTTAGTTCACCCAAAAATGAAAATTTGTCTGCGTTTTACTCATCCCCAAAGCATCCTAGGGATATATGACTTTCTTCTTTCAGACGAATACAAATCAGAGTCATATTAAAAATTGTCTTTGACCTTTCAAGCTTTTTTTTTGTCTCACACGGCTCCGGGCGCCTCAAAGCTGACGTAATTCCCCTGGAACTGCTTCATTTACAACTGTGAGTGCAAGCTAGATTAAAGTGATTATTACGTTTTGAATATGGTTATTTTTGTTCATATGTTCACCCCTCGGAGCTGTGTGAGACACTTTTTTTTATGGAAGGGTGCTTTTCATTTCACGTCTTTTGGACCGAAGCAATGCAGCACCTGCTAAATGCAACGATAGAGCTTTAAAGATCCAGAAAGATCTGACTGGATTGATCTGAAAGCAAAAAGTATTATATACCTAGGATGCTTTGGGGGTGAGTAAAACACAGCATAATTTGGGGGGTGAACTAACCCTTTAATATTATATTATCAGTAGGCACAATTGATGATTTGTTGTCATATTCCATAAAGTTAAGGACTTCTTTGTTACAAGGGTTGATTTTTTTTTCTTGTGCCAAACACATCACCATGATACTCCTGTAGGATGCAGAGCATTGTTATGCAGAATCTAAAGCGTAATATTCAGTCTAGTGTTTTGTGTGTGTGTGTGCCCATGTCACAAGAGTGTGTCGAGTGAAATCACACCATATGACCTCACTTCGCTCCCATGCGGCTGACAGCTGAAACAGAGTCTTGAAAAACAAGAACATTTCTCGCTTCTCTCCTGTCACCCCTTTGACTGCTTTTGTAAGCAACGGGTTCTATTTGTTTACATTTTTCTGGACAAAAAATAAACCAGAGAAATCCAAAACTGCCAAAAAAGGAACAAGAAACATCTCAAATCTCTTCTCTCCTCTCAACTTACCAAACAGGTGAGCAAAGAGCATGGACACACCATGCTCAAATCAAATACCAAAACTAAACACAAGGGGTAAAACAAAGAATAAGGCAAATAAACAACATACAGGGTAACAAAGCATGCATACTTTGGGGCTAGAAATATTTCAAAGAGGTGCACAAACACAGCCCAGCCCAACCCTCATGAAACCGATGCGACATCGCCTTTTATACTTCCGGTTGGCAGGTGACAGAAAGGGAAACCAATCAAGATATAGTGGAAAACACTAGATCTTGTGAATATACAAACATAACTGATCGTAACAACAGCTCCATGAACTTTTAAGCCTTTCTTTCTTACTCTAACATCCTCTCACTTCCCTTTCAGTTCTCCAAAAAAAATTTTTTAATCATACTGTTTTGTCTTTTAGAAATCAATACAGTAAATCTGCATTCGCCTACTAACAGTGGGTAAATATACATTCAAAAAATTATCAAAAAATCCATACCATCATTTTTCAAATGCCAAAGGTCAAAACTTCCACTGTCATAGAATAATAATGTTATTTAACCTAATAAATGTGCCTGATGTTGTTAAACTCCACTTCTCTATGAAGAAAATGAATGGGATTTTACTTGCACTCATTTCATTTATGCCACTCTTCTCTGCTTTTCATTATATCACTCTCTCATTCTCTCTCTCCTTTGTTCCAAATCACCCAGTCCTAATTCTCACTAATGAGTTTGCTCCACATGTTTTATTATTGGATCATTTGTTAAATGAGGTAGATAAAAACAGAAAGGACAGCAATGAATGGTGTTTTCCACCTAGAACAGAAATAAAAGGGAAAACAAGGAAACGAGTGACCCACTAACACTGACAGATGCTCTTTGACAGATTGTGGATAAAGACACTCGGCCGCAGGAAAGCACGGATCACTCTCTCTGTACATCCCTTTCTTCTTCCTACATGCGTTATTCCCTCAATTTTCTCTCTGTCTCTGTTCATATCCATCTGTCCTTATAAGACCCTTCAAGTCTATCTGTCAGAGTGAATCTAGAAAAACCTGTCAAGAACACGTCCGGGTCATATGTCAAAGCAAATCAAAAGAAAAAAGTAAGAAAATATCTTTTGAATAAAGAAAAATAAAGCCATTGAATTGCATTGTGACTTTATTTTAATGACAAAAACAGTTTAATCTGAAAAAAAAAAAAAAAAACATTCTATCTCGGTAATGAGTACCAAACTGATTATGTAACCTAATATAACCTATACAAAAATAACTTAAAATGTCCACATGTCGATAATAATTTGTAGCTTAATAAATAGAAGATGTTCTAGCAAGGCAATATTTAATGTTTTATTTTTCTTTTCTATATTCTATTTACTACTTGTGTAAAATAATTTACATACAACTATTTCTGCAGGGTTATTATAGTTAAATGAAACTAAAATGAAAAAAAAAATTGTTACTTAAAATTTTATACAAAAAAAAAAAAAAAAAAAAACTTTCTGCCGAGGCAACATTTCTCATAATTTATTTAACTTGATATACTAAAATAGTAAAAAGATTGAAAAAAAACAACTTTTCATTGCATGAAACATAATAAACATTAATTGAAATAAAATATAAAAAACTCTTTTTTTAAGGTTGCTGAGAAAACTTTTCTAGTTTAAACCTATAAACCTATAGATATACTAAAATATCTAATGAAAAACAAACAAATACAAATTAATTAAATTAAATAAGAAAAAACATAATTACTAAATATTTAGCTACAGTTAAAATAAAATTTAAAATAAGAATAGAAAATAGAAAACATAAAAAAATAAAAGCGGATTTAAATTATTAACAACAACTATAATATATTCAAAAATAACATTGCTTCAGACAAATTTTCATTAAAAATATTTGCCTGTGTGTTCTGATTTGCATATCACACTCATGGCACAAAATTGCTGAATAATAAACAGCTGTAAACACACACCTATGTAAATGTTGCAAAACAAGTTTTTAAGTCAGTAAGTCAAAACACTGCAAAAATGCATCCTTGCTTTAAAATGAATCAGAATTCAGAATTCAGAATCAGAATGAGCTTTATTGCCAGGTATGTTTATATATACAAGGAATTTGTTTTCATGACAGAGGCTTCCACAATGCAACAGAATGACTAAAGAAGGACAAAAACACAGATAATGAAATAATAAAAATAGAACAAGTGAACAGAGAATTACAATATACAGATTGACAATTGTATGTACAGGTATATTACAGTAGACAGTTTTGGGTAGCACTTTATTTTACAGTCCTGTTCCCCATGTACATACTATGTACTTATTATAGTAATTACTATGTAATAACTAGGTACTAACCCTGAACCTACCCCTAAACCTAAACCCCATCTATTTACCTTGTATTACCATAACTTTCTTAGATAAATACACTGTAAGTACACTATAAGTACATGTAAGTACGCGTACTGTAAAATAAAGTGCAACGCAGTTTTGTATGTAGAACTAGTGTTGTGTGTTCAACAGTTATTATCAAGTGTTCATGAGATGGATTGCCTGAGGGAAGAAACTGTTCCTGTGTCTGGCCGTTCTGGTGCTCAGAGCTCTGTAGTTTCGACCAGATGGCAATAGTTCAAAGAGGGAGCGTGCTGGATGTGAGGGGTCCAGAGTGATCTTGGCAACCCTTTTGCTCACTCTGTATAAGTACACTTCTTGGAGAGTAGAGGGAAATTGTACCAATGACTCGCTCAGCAGTCTGGACTATCCAACGTTGTCTTCGGAGTTCAGATTTGGTAGCCGAGCTGAACCAGACGGTTATATGGCACTTTTCCACTGCGTGGTACGTTCAGCTTGGTAAGGCATAGTATGGTACGGCTTGACTCGGCTCGGTTTGCACTTCAAATGCAGTTTAGCATTGCTTTAGAGTGGACAGGAACTTTTTAATTCCACATTGCCCAATCAAGCTCTCACTGGATCCACGCCTCTGCTATCAATGAGAGGAATGTCTGTACTTTCTAGATAGACAACGAAACAGGCATTTTTGTGCTGATTTAAATCTAGCAGTTCTGTTGTGTTTTGGTCGCAAGTTCAGTGACACAGGTAGAGAAGATTCTCTCTGGCCAGTCAATGATCAGCAGAGTTTACACGTCACGTTTTGGTTACTTCATGTCACCGAGGTGGTACCTAAAGAAAGTACCAGGTACCAGGTACTGTATCCAGTGGACAACCTCCCAAAAGGGAACCGTAATGAGCCATACCAAGCCATACCGTGTCTTACCATGCAGTGGAAAAGTGCCAATAGAGGATGGATTTAATGTTGGTGGAGTAAAACTTTTTTAGCAGCTCCTGTGGCAGCTCCTCTGCTGGGCCTTTTTCACAATGAAGTCCATGTGAAACTTCAATTCCTGAGAGAGAGTGGCCCCCAGGAACAGTTTGCCTACAGAGCAAACAATTTAACAAGTGGATGATGCAGTCAACATGGGACTGCTTATGTTATGCAACATCTAGACAGACCAGGAACTTTTGTGAGGACAAAACTCCCGCGGCGTGTAGAAAGCTTTACATTTAATGAAAAGCACTTCTAGATTGGGACCGCATATCTTCTTTAACAAAGTTACATCTGTGCACCACCTCTCATTAATGTAAAAGCATGTCCCACCGCCACAAGATTTCTCCATTGATTCTGCGTTACTGATCCACTCTGAACAGCTGAAAGCCCGGCAGATGTAGCGTGCTGTCCAGTATGACGTCATTCATCCAGGTTTACGTGAAACACGGAGCAGAAGAATGTGAAAAATCCTTTGTTATCCTGGACAGCAGAAGGTTTGTCTGTTTTGTTGGTTAGAGAGCAAAGTTTTGCCAGATGGATGCTAGACAGCAAATCCGTGTTGTCTGAGATTCACGCGTGCTGGCTCGCTTCCCACGCTTCCCACGCTTGTGCATCCTAAAGCGTTTGATCAGCGCCACTGCTCCACCAACTACAATGTCCAACAAAAAATCAGAATAGTCGAAAACTGGTGAAATATTGGGTGTTGTGTACTGCTGAAGGTCCAGTAACTTGTCTCTGGTGAAACTGATTGCAGGGACATAACTAAAGACTGGACAAACTAACAAATAACATAAAAACAACTGCGGAGCAAGCCATGGAGGCAGCCGCCAGCGGCGCCATCACGAGAGAGAGAAAAAGATTGCTGTGTTACAAATGGTTTGGTGTATCAAAAAGATTTGAATAACTTCTGACCAGCATGATTTGAAGATGATTTGACAATAATTTAAAATTCAAGTTGGGTTGAAAGAAACCATATTAATCAGAGAAGTACAAAATGGGGTCATTTGGTTTATGAGTTATAAGCTCAAATGTACACTACATTTGGTGGTGCTACAGAGTTAAAATATTCAGCCCGCAATATGCTTCTAGTGGCGAAAAAGTAAGCAAGTGAACATAAACAATAGATGAATTTGCTTTATTGTTGTTTGACACCTAAGGCATCTGTCAAACATATTCACAGACTGACTGTCTCTGAGTGTCCTGGATACCAAATAGCTTGAAAAGTATCAATTGCATGCCAGACTGCCAACGAACGCTTTCACATTTCACCAACACATGTTTACTGTTCTCAGTCCTTCATCTCATTTCACCTGTGCTGCAAGGAAAGGCCTTTTCACCAAGGTTGAATATTCAGACTTGTGTTTGACCTTGGATTTCAGATTTTATGCAGGATACAAGTTAACAATACTTTAAAATCCTTATACAGATAAAATGCCAGGTTTCAAACAGACTCACTAAGCCATTCAAATTCTTAATTAAAAAATGGTCCAGAGAAGGACTTTAGAGTTCAGAGTCATAATTAATTAATGGTGCACTAAAAAACAAACTAAATAAAAAGTATTTTTTATAATCAGTTAATCAACTTTCTTTTAATAATCAACACTTATATAAAAACATACAAAAGTAATTGCTGAAATATATACATAAAAGTGGTGGAGCTCTTGAAGAACTGGGAATTAAATTATTTTGTTCCTCAATTTTTGGCCAACACTTACAATTATTTTTTCTGCAAAATATTTGTTGTTGCTGAAATTGATGCATTACTAATTTATCATGTGATTTTGGTTTGAATAAAATGGGCTTTAACTTCATTGGCACAGCAAATAATAATAATAATAATCATTGATTTTTTTATTAATTATACTGCTGCCGAGAATGATGGGAAAGTCTGATAATGCAAGCTAGAAAACTCAAGAAAGTGTCCAAATAATATTTTTTGGTGTACACAAAATGCACACAAACTTCACTGTACAGCAAGTGCACATTCACAATTGTTCATAGTTAGCTTCCACTAAGTTACACAGACATTGTGGCAGTTTTCATGTGTGCTCATCTCTAAAATACAGTACAATCATTCTAACAAGACAAGAAGGCAGTAAAACATCTACAAGGCTTTAGAGCCGAAACTATAATGATAAAAATTGCAAAAATAATGAAAACCTTCCCAAAACCTGATTCTCAAACTAATGCAAGGTGAAATCCTTTAGTATTTACTGCTTTACTTCTAAACCATGCTTTTAAGACTATTTTTCTTTAAAGAAAAGAGTGTATAGAAAAGTCTAAAAACGTCTAGGAAAGTATTTGATGCAGATAGAGTCAGCGGAAACACAGCTGAGAGCATCCGAGTTCATGTGCTCCAGATATACATATAGGTAACATGATCTGAATCTATGCATTACCAGCAGTCCTTCTGTAGGCACGCATGTGTGTGTGTGTGTGTGTGTGTGCGTGTGCATGTGTCTGTGTGAGAGAGAGAGAGAGAGAGAGAGTGAGGAACGCAAAAAGAAAGAGAGGGAACATGTAAAAGAGTGACATTTGGGAAACTGCAGGTGTGTATAAGGTGATGTCAAGTACACCTGAATGCCAATTAAAGGTCAATGATGTCACTCTTTTTGGCACCTGCGTTTTTTTTTTTTTTTTTTTTTTTTATGAATTGATCCAGTTTCATCAGACAGTGATCTAAATACAACTCTTACATGACAAACATGTTTTCACTTTCAGAACTTAAATAAAAAAAAAAATTATCTATTTTTTTTTTTTTTTAATTGTGTCTCCCCTATTGAGATTTAACATAACTTTTGTGTTGTGTGTGTTGGGACAGGCCGAACCATGTGAGCGAGGCTGGGGGATACAGGACATGCCCCTTTAAGCTCCGTGTGTTCTGACACTACCCATGAGCCCCTCACGGACCAATCAAATCCCTAACACACGCCTACATCACAGCCATCACAGCAGATTAAACAAAGGGCCGTCATGCAGAGAGACAGAATGAGAGCGACAGAGTAGAAGAATTCTTCGATTTTTTTGTGAAACACACTTGTCAATGGAGGAATGTTTTCAATATTTGCTCTGGAAAATAGAAAATACTGATGGTTATAATCAGAAAGATCATTCTAGAAAACAGGTGTAATTAATACAGGTGTAAAAACTGAATTAAAAAATAGATAGCTGATAGCAGTTTTTTTTTAAATATCAACAAAAATCCAATCACTATTTTTTTGCAGTCATTCGTTTTATCAATGGGTGCTTTTTTACTTTGTATGATCTTTAAACAAAAACAATTTTATAATGATTTTGTATAGTAAACTATTGATGATTGATCAGCATATGCATATATGAAAGACTTAGTTTCATGACCTTGAGAACAAGATTTATAATATCAAATTAAATTGTAAGATTGTCAACACTGATATCTCTTATAATTATCAATAGGAATCATAATTATTATATAATAAATAAGATAAAATAAAGTTAAATTGTTTTTAATTTAAAACCCACACATAAATACATACATACATATATTAATTATTACAGTACATTAAAAGATTATTCAGTACATTATACAAGAAAATATATTTTTCCCTTTAGTTATTTTTTGACATCTGTGAAAATCTTTTTTCAGAGTGAAAACTGTTTTAGAATAAATCATACAATATTTTTTTTCAGTGTATAAGCCTAATACTTGCCTAATGCAATTTATTAATCTTAAATTCCTTTTAAAACAAAAAGGAAAAAAATTCCTTCTGTATGAAAAAAAAGTTTCATACAATGACCCACAAAACTGAATCAAGCCAGAGAGTAGAAAGAGATTGAACACACACACACACACTCACAATATTGACTGGCACAAATAATTCATGCACATATTTTCATTAATCACAGTATTACTTTATAAATACAAGGGAGAAACCATCGAAAACACTTTCTCATAACGCTCATTCTTCGTAGTCTCCTCAAACCACTAATTTGTCCTCCTCCTGTGGGCCTGATTTTATTAATATTCAAGATGTAAACATCAAATAGTGATGTTGTACAGCCAAGTAAGGAGTCTGAACATTAAAACTAAGCTTTTACTGCGTGTTGGCCATAAAAATGGAGCTCAGAATGCAAGACAGATGGCAATTCCCTGAACAACAACCAGAGGCCTGCGAGACATTTACGAGATTATAAGCATGTGGACTCGCTCTTGTTTTCTCTCACGTTGGCTCAGACAGAGGATCTGAAGTGAGCTCCGGGGTTGTCGGGTACATTAACAAGTTCAGAAGAGTTTGTGACAGATACTGCTTTCTTCTGCATTGAGCACTGAATTGATCTCTTGGTCTGGTTAACACAATGTGAGAGCTGCTAACATGCTGTTTTATCATGCTGATGTTATTGTAAATAACTGGGTGGGAAGCTCCAAATGATTCAAGATCAGCACTAGGACTTTTCACTGTTTCTTCACTCCACTGGTCTGTGTTTAGGAGAAATGTGTGGATAGAATGATGATTTCTCTGATCCGTGAGCATGGAGTGAGAAATGGAAAGCCCAGACGGGAGTGGAGCAATTACAAAACGCTTTGGACGGTGAAATTGCTGCTACTTTACAATGACCAGAATAAAACTCTAAGAATGTTTTATAATAATAATCAGAAAATATATTTCTGATGAGTTAATGAGTGATATGGTAAAGTGATGGTATATATATATATATATATATATATATATATATATATATATATATATATATATATATATATATATACATACAGAATATTATTATTATATATACATATATATATTATATATATATATATATATACATATATATACACATATATATATATATATATATATATATATATATATATATATATATATATATACAGAAATTATACAGAATATAGAGTTTTGTGGTGACATATGTAAACAAATACTGCCATACTTTTATTTCACCTTTCGACAAAATCCCCCCAAATTAGGCTGTGTTCCTGTGTATTCTCAGTAGCAGGTGTCAGTGTGTGATGTGAGTGGGCGTCTCCCTCTGTCTGTGGCGGGTCCAGAGAGCAGCTCCAGGCGCCTGTCACCAGACTCTGGGGCTCGAAAGACCAGTTATGATCCCTTAAGCCTCTCAGGATCAAGCGTGCCTGCAATCTCCTTTCACCTCACACTTCCAACACTTAGTGAAACACTGAAACACACTCACCCACTTTAAACTGAGACGCCTGGTCCGTCAGTTCCTGATGGTCTTTCACCAGCATCATGTGCAGAATCCCGAATGAGTTCTGGATGCCGAAAATCGAGCCGTTGCACCACGTTGCAGCGAACACCACGACCCAGCCGAAGCCCCCCTCCGGTGGAACAAACCCCGGTCCCGGGTGTGCGCCGGGCGGCGTCGCCGGACGCTTGTCGGGGCAGCCGGTTTGTATCAGCTGCATCGTGCTGTCCTCCGGGGCGAGCTTACCCTCCGGTTCCTCATACTCCTGCGTCTCTTTATGCTCCACTGCAAGATGTTCAGTATGTCCAGCCTGCGGTTCAGTGGTCAATTCTTCCGAATCGGGTGTCCCGCTGGCTGCTCTAGCAGTGTTCTCATTGCTTTCTGGGTGCATCCTATATGCCTCCGAACGGGTGGAAGAGAAGAACAGAAATAAATCCCCTTAAAATCTGAAACTAAGTCAATCTCGCGTGATTTTGCATGGATGATCACTCATAATCCGATCGATAATGCCCAAATCCTGTTACGAGAGATCACTCTTCATAATAAAGCAGCAGGACTTCCAGCAAACTGAGGAGAACACAGTGAGCGCGCGCTTTAAACCGAGTCCGAAGCTCTTTGCTCTCGGTTCACATCCCTTTTAATGTCGTGCACCGACTCCTCCTCTATCATTTGTTGAATATTTACACCGGATCTGCTCTGCTCACTTCTGCACTGTTACAGTAAAACAGTGAAACGTTCCGAAACGCTCATTCTGCGAGAGCTACAATGTAACCACTCAACGTTCTACACACACGCTATCGTCATTCCGCTGAAGTTAACGTTCTATAAACTGCAAGTGCGATAATGTATCGATTAAACGCTCTGCGCACGTTACAATGCAACAATTAAGCGTTCTAAAGAACAACTCAGTGTAGCAGTTCCAGTAAACAAGCACCACTGAGCAGATCCCGCTGGATTTAAAATTCCACCAGCGCAGGATTACGGAAAGAACCGGATACCGGAGACCACCCCCTCCTCCGTGGCTTCAGCCCGTCCCGCAATTGGCCTGGAACAAGGAAGCGCGCGAGGATCTGTACAGATGACACGAGGAGTAGATTTACAGTGTTATAGGTGCCTCCTGGTGACACATTTACAGCCAGTCAAACAAATGGAACCGAGAGCATCCGGTGAGCAATGCATTTGTGGCAAGTGCACAATCCATCAATGCTAGTCACAAATCACACCGTTCCTGATTGGAAATGGGTCAAGGGCATCGTTTTAAACGCTCTCCGGGCCCGCGGATGAGAGTTTGGTCGGTAGAATCGGTGCATATAGAGGCGTGTTTGGGAAGCCATGATGGGTTATTATAGTATGGAGGAGGAGGATCCGTGACGCGCTTCCCTGTACAGTATAATGCTTCTAATGTGACCAGAGGGACACATCCACACATCCTTCCATACATAGGCCTATGTGTGCTTCCTTTTACATTACCCCACTTTTACATTTTGGCAGATGATTTTATCCATTATTATTTAGAAAGTGTTTGAACTATATCTTTTTATTTAAATATGTGCTTTATCGCGAAGCAACGCTCTTTCAGTTGCACTATATGAATGTTGCATAACTGTTTTTGTGTTTTGGAAATGCATCACGCAGGCTGAAGAAGTGTATTTAATATGTGATTCTCCTCCAGCCGTTTTTCTTTGTCAAATTTACAGTGCATTAATTGTGCTTTAGTGTTTATTTTTATTATTAATCTCAGGTGTAATTTGTCGGTTCCTTTCTCAATGATCGCTGTTGACCACTAGAGTACAGCACAGATCAACATATGAGCCCTGAAGAAACAAGTACTGTCTAGAACAGGGGTTCCCAGACTTTTCAGATCACGACCACAAAAACACAGTACCAGTACCTCGCGACCCCCACTCTCATCTGAGGTGGTTAAAGTATACAAACATTTTGCACAACTGTGCACATGCACCCTACAGTGACAACACAAAGAAACACAACAGTCTAATGTTACGTCCTTGGGCGTAATTTTGTGCAAGGTGTTATTTGTGCAGTATTTAATTATTGCCACTATGTTGATTACAGTTTGTTTTGGCAGTGTTTTGTCTCTCTATTCTGTCTACAACAGCCAAAAGCTTAATGAAGATCAGCTGCTTCTGATTGTCATCAATCACCTGGTTGCTCTGATTGGCTGCTGGAGGGAAAGCTTGTGGATAGAAGCTGAAGACTCCATCTGAAATGTGCCCCTTCTTGGCCTTTGCTGTCTTTGGAGACTTTTCACCTGCCCCCAGACCATAGCATGTGCGCGCGCTAGTTGTCCGTTTACATTGTTGTTGGTGTATACAGTTTGAAACGTTGGAGAGTTGTGGTTTATTTGTTTTTGTACAAGTAAGCTCCCAAGGTTAGACCTTAAGGTGAAAGTTTAATTAATTTTGGAGCCGTAGGGAGGATGACGCCATTTCTTTTATGGTCCATGTTTTCACCTGTTTTTGGCTAGAAAGGGAGTAAGGTAAGACTTTTGTTTATTTTGAAATTTTGTTTTGAGAGCTTAGAAAAGTACTCCTTTTTGTAAATTATATCTGTTATGTTTGTTAGACCAGGGAGGCACGTAACACTAACAACAATAATATAATTTTCTAGTAATTTTACTCATTAATGACATTTCAACATTAATCTTACATAATTAGTTGGGTAGGCAAAATGCTGGAGTACAAAATTCCACGTTGGAGTTTTATTTTTAATTCAACCTTATTTTTATTGTTGTCGGTAAAGTTTGCTATTTCTAATCCTTTTAAAAAATGATTTCTGGAAATCATCTTGCAACCCATCCTCGTGGTTTTGCATCCCCCTGGGGGGTCCCGACCCCTATTTTGGGAACCCCTGGTGTAGAATGCATGAAGAAGCCATGACCTTTCAAAATATTTTACTAACTGGCAAGATAACAGCATTCAATGGCTGTAGATAGATGGACAGTCAGACAGAGTGATATATATGTCAGATAATGTCAAATGTATTACATTTCTTTACATCTTTGCTAAAAATGAAATGACTGAGCTCATATTCTTTTGGGGAGCAACCATGTAGTTAGATTTAGATTTTTAGAGATCATGCTGTATTCGGTTTAAAATCCATTAATATGACATCCTGACCAAGCTAGATTTCCAAAAACGTACTCCGTTATGAACGTAACCTCGGTATCCCTGAGATACAGAACGAATACTGTGTATGGGGAAAAGCTCCTTTTTGCAGCATGCCAAAGCCTGCCAAAATGGGCGGAGCGTATGGCTATATAAGCAGGCAAATCGCCATAGGATTTCAGGTCATTCGACTGATTGACAACACTGCAGCCTCGGCCTCGTGGCATGGCATATAACGCAATACTCATTCCGTATCTCAGGGAACCGAGGTTACGTTCATAACTGAGTAGGTTCCCTTTTGATACTTTACTCATGGATTCAACCATGCTCTGCCATGGTAGGGAATGACAAGACTTATCTTGGACACCCTGCGGTCCAGGGGACAAGTGAGGGGGCCAGAGATGTCGAACTCTTTACACTAAACTCGTATCATACTGAGAGGACCCGATCATCCAAGGTCGGGATGTCCAGGTAATAGAATCCTGACAAAAGTGGACGGCGAGGACCAGCCGGCTGCCTCACAGATGTCCTTGATAGAGACACCACTAGACCAGGCCCACGAAGAGGCCATCTCATAGATCGGGGCTCTCGCCTGATCAATGGTGTGTAGCACATCCCCGGAGAGGCTTAAAGGCTCCCATCGAGGGACCATAAGTGCAGAGCCCAGAGTTCTGGCTGTGGATGCCAGATTGTCTTGTTCACATGAGAGAGGAGGTCCCTGAAAAGCATAAAGAAGGAGTCTGTGTCCTTTGAAAAATAGGTTGGGCAATGAGAGTTCCCTTCTGAGGCGAAGATGTCGACCTCTGCCTTACTGAAGATCTCCCAGATTCTGAGAACTGTCTGCCCCCCGATGCCAGGAACTGAACGGGGTGGCGGGGGAACTAGGCAAGAGAGCTTTTGGGGTGGTCCAGACGCAGTGGGACTTTGCCCCTTCCTCTTTCTTCCCAAAAGATCAGGAAGATTTTGAAGGTGTCGGGGTCCAGCACAATCCTTGGCTGGGGACTCTAAAGTCTTGGAGGGTTAGTGCATTTAGCAGTGCAAGCTCGCTGATGCTGCTACTTAGGGGGCACTGCCTGGGAGGTAGAAGGGGCAGGCTTGCTCTGATGCTGAGTCAGCTCAGACCTGGGGAGACTCAAGATGCTGAGCTGGAGCGTTTGGGCAGAAAGTGTCACATGGCCTGGTGCGACTTCTGTGCTGCAGTGAAATGCTCAGTGAAATCCTTCTACAGCTGTGGATGTATAGGCTCTGCCAGCCATGATGGAGGTCGTTCTGCAGGGCTTAGAAGCAAGGGCTCTCTTACTTTTCCAGTAAATGAGCAGCCATGGCCTCATCCAGGGGCGGCTTTTGCTCATAGCCCTTCTCCTGAGAGCCATCAACTGAAGTGAGAGATGCAGAGGAGGCAGTGAATAAGTGGGGTGAGTAGGGGGCATGCCACGATATGGTCAGCTCATCATGAACTTCAGGGAAGAACGGGGCAGAGCACAGGCGGCATCCTGGCAGGTACCACTCGTCCAGCTTGCTCCGCTTTGGCGCTTCAGGTGGAGTCCACTCTAGATCGAGTTCCTTCAATGACTTTGGAAAGGATGCAGATAGCTTGGCATCCATCCCAGCTCTGGCGTCGATGGGCTCAAGTGATGGCATGTGGGCAAGTTCAGAATCACCTGTCCAATCCTCCGCTTCAGAAGACCCGAGTGACAAGGAGTCAACCGGCTCGTCCTCTGATCTGCCAAAAGAGACGAGGTCACTCGCATCAGCTGAGGGACGCTGCTCTGGCCGTGAGAAAAAGGACGTGGGACGGCTCTCTCATAGGAGAGGGTGAGGCACGTGGGTGCTGGGCCAGCATGAGCTCACCCAAGTCCAGGCACTGAGCCCCTTTACCCCGCTGTCTCTTCCTAGCCGGCTCATGGGAGGAAGAAGATGGGAGGGCATGAGGGGCGGGACTGCTTTCATTGACGAAAGTGATCCGCAAACGCAAAGAGGCGAGACTCATGCTCTCACAATAAGAGAATGAAGTCTCTGTGAGCATCGCCTCAGCGTGGGGTTTGCCCAGGCAAAAACCACAGTCGTTGTGGCCATCATCATTCATGCAGAAGGGCTCTGCATGTGCCACATCTGTGGCACGTGATCTGCATTAATGCCGCCGCCATGAGAACGGTGTTTGAATTGGTCTTTTAGAGCGGTGAAAACTGCTGGAAACTGCTTTTTCAGAAGTGCCAGATGGCAGCAGGAGATCCGCTGAGAAGCAGCTGGAAGAGTGAAGTGGCTGGCTCGTGAACCTTGCCTGAGAGCGGCAGTCTATGAGAACGTCGGCGCTGCAGGTGTTCGGCGATCTCAGCTGGTCCGCTGCGGTGCCTCTCCAATGGCGAGAGCTCATTCCAGGTAAAGGCATTCAGCAAACGGGATCCAGCACAAAGAAGTCGTCGCTGAAAGATAGAGATCTGAAATCCTATGGCGATTTGCCTGCTTATATAGCCATATGCTCCGCCCATTTTGGTGGGGTGCATCGCCACACGTTCGCGCAGCTATCATTGGTCCAAAATGTTTTCAAGTTTGAATCAATGGAAGTGCAGTTGAAAAAAGGCTATTGAAAAAAGGCTTCAGCATTGAGGAAAAAAGGAGCTTGTCCACATACGCAGTTCAAGTGAATTATCGAAAGGGAACTTA
Source organism: Carassius auratus (assembly GCF_003368295.1). Classification (NCBI taxonomy): domain Eukaryota; kingdom Metazoa; phylum Chordata; class Actinopteri; order Cypriniformes; family Cyprinidae; genus Carassius; species Carassius auratus. The sequence continues at coordinate 62,393 of NW_020527682.1, forward strand.
GTGTTTTCTCTGTCGCACCCACTGACTGAAAGGGAGAATTTCATGGTTTTCGATTTTTTTATAAAATGAAAGTAAATACTCATTGAATGTGTATTTTCATACCGAACAGTGTTAAGTTGCATTGGAGACTAGCAGAGCTGTTTTATTCAATTGTTTGATATATTAAAATTTCAATTAATGTTTAAATAAATTGATAGTCACTTGGTTTTTGAAAATATCTATAGGTTTATGTTTTCAATGTAATCTGCCATATCCATTTTAAAATCATATTTACAAAATTCACGTTAATCAACATTAAATACACTTGGTGTGTGGGAATAATTAACATAAAGTGTTAAATGTTATACATGCAAGTAATAATTTCACAACACCTTGAGTGATTAAAATGAAACACTAACACAGTGTGTGTATGATAAACACTTTTGTCAGTGTTATTTTAACACTAGCAAAGATGGACCTGTATGTTCACCTGAAAAGTGATAATTTTAACACCCATGGTGACAAATCTCCCAACATATTTTTGCTGTGCAGAATGGGGAAGAGGAACTTAGAAATGCATCTAGATGTTTTCCATTTTCCCTTTTTTATTTCTATTTTTCATGCTAGATATTTACTATTCACAGAATTCAATGTCATCTTTTCTGAAAAAATAAATAAATAAAAATAGGCTTGCAACCAAAACCAAACTAATAATCTTCACAGAAAGCTGGAACATCTTGTCAATGAATTCTAATAATCCACTCTGAACTCGGGAACATTGGGAGTGAAAATGTACTTTGAGTTAAGAACATCATGCAACATCAAAAAAATATACAAAATATATGCATAATGAAATACAAATACAAAACGTAATTCTTTATAGTAATATGCATTGCTTAGAACTTAATTTGAACAACTTTAAAGGTGATTTTCTTACTATATAGATATAGTTTTTTTTCACCCTCAAATTCCAGATTTTCTGATAGTTGTATCTTTCAAATATTGTCTGATCCTAACAAACCATGCATCAAAGGAAAGCTTAATAATTTATTCACCTTCCAGATGATGTATAAATCTTATGACTGATTTTGTGCTCCAGGGTCACATATGGCTTCATACTCTGGCCAATATCATGACATGTGCTTTCTGAAATTTAAGACATGTTTTATTTTCTGTGACGTCTAGGTCTCAGTGGAATCAGACTGGAGTGTGAGACTGGAGCAGGGGTCGGGAGTTCTGGAGGTCTGCTCTTTCCCAATGGATTCAGATTCTTTTAATAGTATATAGTGGAGAGAGAGTTGGAGACTGAATGTCGAGGGTCTTCAGGAAGCAGTGGGTGGAGGAATAAGACAAGTGTTTGCTTTTTCAAATGAAAACCAGTCTGGCTGTTGTGTTAGTATTTTGACTGTAATGTAAGTGAGTGAATTCAGCACAATCAAATATCTGTCTGTTCATCTGAGAATGTGTTCACAGCCCTTCTTTCAACTTTACCATAGAAACCAGAAATGTTTTCTGAGTCGATCCGTTTGAACCTGGGCAAGTCATCACAAGAGCTGTGCATGTACCAGTATGTTTTGAGTCAAAAAAAAAAAAAATGCACAAATAAACTGCTAGTTACAAGTTTGAAAGAATTTGATCAAAACACAGCAATTGTTTTTATATCATTAAAATAAAAAAACTGTTTTCTATGTGAATATATTTACATTTACTCCTGTGCTCAAAGCTGAATTTTCAGCATCATTACACCAGTCATCAGTGTCACATGATCATTCAGAACTCTTTCTAATATGCTGATTTGCTGTTTAATTATTATCAAATATCACTGGACTTGTGAAAAAACGTCAGTGTGTGTTCAGTGAACTTCATTCTTTTTTTCTGAGTAATATGGTGAAAATAGCTTGTTTGTAGTCAAAGCTTTAAGGTTTGTGTCTGTGTAGAAAACCCCACCTGTAGTGTTAAAAGCCCCGACCTCCCCTATATGAGCAAAAACAGGACTGTCGATGTTCAGACAGTGAATATGTTTTGTCTTCCTGATCACACACACAGACACACAGTGTTCACTTGACATGATCATACATGCCTGACACAGATTTTTTCACCATGATATTGTGACTCATGTCACTGACTGTAAGATGTTTCTGAGCCAAGATGTGGGTGTGAACGAGAACTAACAATCTCATCCTCATGTCCAGCGCGACTGCATCCACTACCTCACTGTAAAAGCCTTGCAACATGGAAAATAGCTTTAATATTTTACTTGAGTTTTGTATTCTCAGGGTGATTCTCACTAGGTTCAGTTCAGTCATACAGACCAAAGAATTCATTCTGTGATAATTGATTATATTATATATATATATATATATATATATATATATATATATATATATATATATATATATATATATATATATATTACTATTTGTATTTATTAGTTTATTTAGTTTTACTTGTCTTGGTAATTAAACTAAAACTTTTTTATATATATTTTATAGATAGCACTGTATATATAGTTTATACTGTATATATAATAGCAATAATATATATATTTATGTGATAATAGATAATTATTTATTTCAGATTAAAGTAATGAGAATTAATGCTTTATTATGATAGGGACTATTTGTTGGGAATATATGCTTAAATGTCATTAAAACAATAACGGCTTTTCAGTAGGCATTGACATTTTCTTTTGATTTGTGACTTGAAATATTTCCTTATGTCATGAGGTTCACCTGAGTGTATATATATATATATATATATATATATATATGCGCATATATTTGGCTCTTAGTAAAGGTTACCGCTGAGGGAACAGACAAAGTGAGTGAGTTATGTGTCTCTCACCCCTCACCGGCGTGACCATATAAGGACGGGTTTCCTCTTCCCCTCGGCCTGGAAAGCACACCAGTGGGGGTCAATAGAAATGAATATCAGCCGTCTTGTTCGCTCTCTCTCTGTCATGGATCACGCTCTGCTGAACATATACAATTATAAAAGAGAGGAATGTGAAGTGGAGCAAATAATGAGCTGAGACTTTGTATATCACAGCTTTTGTAATAAACAGGGCTTTTTAAAGGCGGTTCGACCAAAAAGAACATTGTTTCAGTTAGTATTTAGTCTCATGATTTCCCAAACAAGTATATTTTTCCACGAAGCACAAAATGAGAATTGTTGAAGAATCTTTGCAACATAGTGACTGATCATAATGACCATGTCCATTAAAAATAACACCATCATTATTCACTGAAAATGATGCCAGTTTACACAATTTTTAAATATATTTGATAACTTAATTTCATGAAGTTCAATTTTTTTTATGGTTGTAGTTTTATAATAACCCAGACATGCCCGCACATACACGCTCAGTACGGGACACCCAGATGAGTTCCAGCATGTCTTTATTAAATTAACATGCAGAGCAGGCCAAAACTCAGCAGGACTCACAAACACACTTGAAAGGAGTCGAGAGAGGGACGTGGGGTTGGGGGATAGCACTGAGGGCCGAAGAGAGTCCTGGAGAGAAAATCAATGCGAAGTTGCAAGCCAAAAAGAGTGAAGCAGGAGGTTGGGAGGCCGGCAGATGGGTGAGGGGGGTGTACAGAGGGAGGGGCTTTAGTGGAAAGAAAAAAGGAAGGTTAAGAGGAAGAATGCATTAGACTGAGAGAAAATAAACCAGACGTCTGCTGGAGAGAAGATCTCATTCAAGACGTGAGCAGAAACCATCCAGACTGCTGTCAAACAGGTACGCTGAGCATTTTTCCTACAGTTTTACTGACGCTGAGGCTAAAGGTTGCCATGATGATCAGTACAATAGGAATTGTAATAGTGGACTAATAGCGTTTTATTTTTCGATGGGAACCACCCAAACACTACAGCAGCTACTGCGGATATTATGACTACTGTCAAACTTTGATAAATCTTGGAATAATGGATAATTATTAATAAATATTTTAGAAATAAGTGAACCTTTTAAATCTTTTTGATTATGGAACTAGTTGTATAATTTTTTTATATACTTTACATTTTTAGTAAAATTAGCCAATGTTATTTAAGTGCCACTGAGGATTGTAGTTTTTCTGTATTTTTCTTTTTCATTTTAATTTAAATATTAATTATATATTATATATATATATATATAATATTTTAATTCAGTGTAGGGTTTTATTAATTTTATTATTAGTTTTAGTTTAGTTATTTTCATTTTCTGTGTTGGAAACAATTTAAGGATATTATTGTTAACTAAATATGCAACTATATATATATATATATATATATATATATATATATATATATATATATATATATATATATATATATATATATATATATATATATATATATATATATATAGACACATAATTTTTTTATATAAAATATGTGGTACCTGAAATTAAATAAAATCAAACATAATATAAAAAACCTGCCAAAGCAACATTTCCCATTTTCATTTGGTTTAACTTGACGTAAAACAACCAAATACAAATAAATATTTTATAGTCATGATAAATAGATTTATTTAAAAAAAAACAGTTTATTTTCTGCATATTTGTATATTTATTTAACAATATCCTTAAGTTAAGCTAAATGCAGATCAGAAATGCTGTTTTGGCAAGTAGCTTGAATAAAATCAAATGTATAACCAGGTATTATTTAACATTTTTGATTTTTTATATTTTATATTTGAGTTAATATTTATTTTATTTCAAGTCACAAAGAAATGTGTTTTATGGTTTTATTTGTAGTTATTTCTGGCAACAACTATATCTACACTGTTTTTGCCCACGCATTATTGTCAGGGCGATGCTAAGATGTTAGGAAATGTTTTAGCGTGTTGTCATGCCATTGCTACAGTATTGCTTAGTCATTAGAGTCAGTTATCAAGTCTCTATGAAGTATCTTCTGATTTATACATATGGCCTGTGTTTCTTCTTCAGTGTTTGGGTTTCTTTCTTCTATTTCTTTACACCAGGTAGAAATTGTTAGTCACTTAGTATCACCTAGCAGCAGTAATTTTTCGGTTGTTGTTGATCCAAGTGTCTTTATTGGATGTGATTTTCAGCAAGCTGGCATCAATCAGGGACCAGGACTTCTCTTTCACTTTCTGGCTTTAGTGGTGTCCCCACAGTAACTGTCAGATACTGCCTTGAGGTTCATTCCACTGCGATGTTTGTGAGCAGAGCCCAGTGTGTGTCCTGTGTTAAAAATACATCCCCATGTTTAGTTTCACTTTAATTCTCTCCAGAAGGAACATTCAGGCTGTTTATTTGCTCACAGAGAAAGACTTTTGAAAGATGGATGGAAACAGTTTAAGGTGAACATTGAATGAAGGTAGTAGCAGGGTTATTATTGTTAACTAAAAACCATACAAAATTATTATACTGAAATAAAACTTTTTTTTTTTTTTACTTAAAATTGTGTTTGTGTGTGTTTGTGTGTGTGCATGCATTGGTGACTATAACATTATTATCATTATTATTTTTATTTATTTTTTATTTATGTTTAAAAAAGAAAAAAAATTTGGAAAAGCAAAAAGAAAAACACTTTATTCAAGTTCAGTTCAAATATTTAAATTCAATGCATTTTTATTTTTCTTCTGTTCATTTCATATTCTTTTGAAAATTAATATAACAGGATTGATAGGGATAGAGAGCTGAAAGTAATTTAATTTTTTTTATATTGATTTTTGTTATTGCAATGACACAGAGCAGGAGCTTTTATTATGCACTTGACAGGGTCAAATTTGATCTTCTGTTCTTTCATTTTTTCTTTTATCCTGTTTATTGATGTTCTGAATAGAGCTGCTAAAATAAAGTTTGACTGTAGCTTTCTCTGTTTCAGGATCAAGATGTTGCTGGTGTCAAAGGTCATTGCCCTCCTCCTCCTCCTCCTCTGTGTGATGGAGCTTGTCTGCGCCACATCTGTCACTCCTTCAGTGCATCAGCCTTCTCTCACACGTGTTCGCATTATTGAAGTCGATGATGACTATGATGAGGAAAATTCAAAGACGACGCGCACGCCCCAGTCTCCAGGGGTCACGACCTCTCGTGTAATCCGCCGCCCTTGTGATTATGACCCCTGTGTGGTTCAGGCGACCCCTTGCGACAAGATTTCAGCCGAGACGGGCTGCCTCTGTCCTGGGCTGACGGGGCCGGAGGAGAGACCCGAGGCTCCGGAGCTCCGGGAGGTGAAGCTGGACAGATCCGGGGAAGTCTTTGTGCATTGGTGCGCTCCTCGCTCCATCGTCACTCATTATGAGGTCTCACTGAAAGATGGAAGCAAGCAGCTGGTTTTCAGTGAATACTTAAGAAACGGTTCCTTACCTGGAGTGAAAGTCGGGGAGATGGTGTGTGTGGCAGCAGGAAATAAAGCGGGACTCAGCGAAAAGTCATGTGCACGATATGAGCCACCGCAACCCGACCAGGCGGCTGTGAGCGCAGGGATCATCGCGGGGTGCGTCGGATTCCTGCTGCTGCTCTTGGTGCTCGCCGTTGTTCTGTGGAGACGAAGGACGTGTCGCAAAGAAAGGATGGGAGACGCTGAGGGCCTCGGAAATCCTTCATACACCAATGACGGAGCACTGTGATGAGGAAATGAATGCAGTGAGAATGAAACAAAATGCAAAGAGACTGAGTTCTGTACAAGTGCAGTCAGACTGGAACAATTATTACTTTTTTCCCCTTCTGTTCAGCAGTGCTGCATTTATTTGATTAAAAATACAGTTAAAATTGCGACACTATTGCAATTTAAAATAACTATTTTCTATTTGAATATATTTTAAAATAGAATTGATTCCTGTGATGCAAAGCTGAATTTTCAGCATCATTATTCCAGTCTTCAGTGTCACATGATCCTTCAGAAATCACTCTAATTTGCTGATTTGATGCTCAAGAAACATTTTTATTATTATTATTATGATTATTGATAACAGTTGTGCTGCTTCAAGTTTGTGTTGCAACTGAGATACTTTTCATTTATTGATTCTTTAATCAATAAGACGTTCAAGAAACAGCATTTATTTTATACATATAACTTAATTATTCCAATCTTTTGGCCTGTAGTGTATGTAGCGTACAGTTATTGTGTACCTCACTGAAAATAATGCTCTCTGTTTTAGGTTCAGTTCTAAACTGCTGTGATCGGTGCTTAATTATTGTTATTGTGAGATTGTGAGTTTTTTGAATGTTTGAAGTCAACATGGAATCAAATCTCTTTACTTTCATAATTCACATTAAGTGCTCTTAATGTGAGCTATTCATCAGTGCACATCAGTCCGAGGAAAATAATATTTGCATCGAAAAAAATTATCATCACTTCTTAAATAACTTTCAAAAAAGCTTTTCCAAAAGTGAATGCATTCAAATGCAGAACACTTATCACATCAGTTCCTGACAGACAAAATGCCATTGTATTGTTTTTTTAATAACTCAATATACTTTTCACTCAAATACATCACATTATGGAAGTAAAATGTGTTTTGATTGTGATTTTTTGCTGACTTTAACACTACTAATGTTTCTATAGCACTTAGGAAGCCTGGAGCTTCATTAAGCTAGACAGGGTTTTACAAAGTATCTGTCGTACAGCTACTTTTAAGTATGTTTAACTATTTTAAAGATTACTGATAATGTTTTAACAATAAATATATTTTAATTGCTTTTTCTTCACTGAGTTTGTTTTTACTCATACATGCATAAATGCATGCTTTATTTATAAAAGTGACTGTTACTCAGATTGAAGAAGTGGTTGCTCTTGCAGTGGGGTTGTTACATATGCTGCCAGTTAATATGGGTAAAGTGATTCTCTGGTAACATGGAAGGAACTATGTCTAAACTAATGAAGTGGCATCACTGAGCAACAATGAATCAAGCGCTCGTTACAGATTCAGAGACAGTTATTTCCCATCTATCTTTGTCAATCATTCCTTCCTGTTGCTACTTAATCTCTGTTTATTGCTGTTATATGAGTGATACTTGCCTCCAGCACAGACACAGAGTGTTGTCTTCTTAGCAACAGGGAGTGGTATTTATTACTCAGAATATAAGTATGATAAATAATACATCATGAAATAACTATAACCCCAAACAAGCAAATATAAGTGTGAAAAGTAAACTCGTCACCTTTAATACTATCTGATGTTTTTTTTTTTAAGTTCAAGAGTCAAGACTATCAAGTATTGTAATTTCAGTCCAAAACCTGGTTGCTCTGGTCTGGATATCCGGGCCATGACTAATATGACTAATATGTCAATAAGACATTTAAAGCAACAGATTGGTATAATTAGTAAATCATTATGGTGCAATTACTTACGTTTTGTTACAAACACTAATGAAATTCCTCTATTTGTCGCTTCTCCATTTCAGTTTTATCATGTGATAGAAAGTCTAAATTCTTTACAAGCTGAAGGGCAAACTCATCGAATCTGCGGCCTATTATGCATCAAACTAAGATTGCTGTAATGACACAAAGCACTGCCATCAAGTTAGCATTTTTAAACATTTTAAACGCTCACTTAAAAAAAAAAATTCTAATCAATGACTTAATAAACACAAAGAATCTGGATTTAATGTTTCTAAATGAAACATGGCTAAAAGACAGCTGCAGTGAAACATTCCTCAATTCACTTTCATTAATGTCTGCAGGATTGTTAGGAGAGGTGGAGGTGTAGCTGCTCTATTTAAAGATGTCTACCAATGCAAGCAAGTGTCATTTGGTCAGTAATTGTCTTTTGAATATCTAGATATTTTGTTGAAAGGTGCTCCACACATTCTGTTTATCATTATTTACAGGCCTCCAAAATAATCTCCAGCCTTTGTTGAAGAGGTCACAGAAATGTTATCAATGATTTCCCAAGAGTTTAACTGTTTTACTATTGCAGGGGATTTTAATATTCACATAGATAATGCAGGAAACAAAACTACAAAATAAATTATAACGGTTTTAAACACTTTTGTTTTGACCTTATTTAGCATGTGCATGGACCCACACACAAAGGTGGACACACTCTGGATCTAATCATCAGTAGGGGTCTAAACATTTCATCCATTGTTATTAAGGATGTAGCACTATCTGATCACTTCTGTATTTTCTTTGATATTTTGATCTCTGCTACCAATGTATCTAGATCTGTCTCTGTCAGAAAGAGATGCATTAACCAAAACACTAGTGTGGTATTTATGGAGGCTATATCTTTATCACCAAGCATTTCTGCAGAGTCTGTTGATATTCTCCTTGATTCCTTCGACTCAAAAGTTAAGAATGTTATTGATGACATTCTCCAGCTTGGAGAAAATCAGCAGCAGTATAGAGTATGAAAAGAAAATGCAGAAAAGCTGAGCGGATGTGGCAGAAGACGAAACTTAGAACTTGGAACTGTGGTTCAGAGGTTCTTCTCAAACCTTATAAATAGTAACTTAAACAACACTCGCACTCTTTTTGCCACTGTTGAGAGACTGAAAAACCCCCCAAGTCAGATTCCCAGTGAAATGCTCTCAGACAGCAAATGCAATGAGTTTGATTCCTTTTTTTTTCTGAGAAGACCATTAATATCAGGAACAGGATCAGCACATCCTCAAGTTATGCAGAGGTCAGACAGATTCGTCCGCAATATCAAAAAGATACTTTGTCTATTTCTGAAGCATTTGATTGCAAAATTTTGGACGAAATAGTGCAGCACCTAAAATCGTCAACCTGCTATCTTTACACACTTCCCACATCTTTTTTTCAAAATTGTGCTAAACTGTTTAGAAACAGATGTCTTAAAAGTGATCTAAACGCCTCACTTCTTTCTGGGACTTTTCCAGACTCCCTGAAAATTGCAGTTGTTAAGCCCCTTCTGAAAAAGAGCAAACTTTATAACACTTTTGCAATTATAGACCAATATCAAATATTCCAAATATCAAATATTGTTTTTATAGGCAAAATAATAGAAAAGACAGTTTTTAATCATCTGAACAAATACTTAAACTCTAATGGATACCTGGACAATTTTCACTGTCTGACACTGTCGATCATAACATACTTCTACAGAGACTGGCAAAAAAGGGTCAGCCTCTTTGGGATGGTACTCAAATGGTTCAGGTCATACTTAGAAGGGAGAGGTTATTATGTGAGTCTAGGAGAGCATAAGTCTAATGGATGTCAATGATGACTACAGCCCCACTGACTCCCTCTGTCAATGTGTTGATGAAATTAACATTTAGATATGCCAGAACTTTCTTTAGTTAAACAAGGAAGTTGGAAACAAAGATGAAGTCTTCAAGGTGAATGCATACCTTGACTCTAGGGGTCAAACAACTAAAAATCAAGTCAGGAATCTTGCTGTGATTCTAGAGACAGACCTTAGTTTCAGTAGTCATGTCAGAGCAGTAACTAAATCAGCACACTATCATTTAAAAATCATTGCAAGAATTAGATGTTTTGTTTCCAGTCAAGACTTGGAGAAACTTGTTCATGCCTTTATCACCAGCAGGTGGACTACTGTAATGGGCTCCTCACCGGCCTTCACAAAAAAGACTATTAGACAGCTGCAGCTCATCCAGAACGCTGCTGCCAGGATTCTGACTAGAACCAGAAAATCTGAGCATATCACACCAGTCCTCAGGTCCTTACACTGGCTTCTAGTTACATTTAGGATTTTAAAGTACTTTTACTCATCGATAAGTCACTCAATGACCTAGGACTGAAATACATTGCATATATGCTCACTGAATATAAACCTAACAGACCACACAGATCATTAGAATCAGAATCAGAATCAGAATCAGAATGAGCTTTATTGCCAGGTATGTTTACACATACGAGGAATTTGTTTTCGTGACAGAAGCTCCGCAGTACAACAGAATGACAGCGACAGAACATAAAACACATAATAAAAGAATAAAAAATACAAATATGTAGACAGTGAATGACAATATACAAATGACAATTGTAGGCAGGTATATTACAAAGTGAAGTTATGTATGTACATATATATTGTGTGCAAAATTTAAGTGTATACTAAGTATGTGTGTTAGATAAATAAAGTGTGTGTGTATATAAATATAAAGTGTAGTGTGTTCGCCATTATTGTCAGCTGTTCATAAGATGGATTGCCTGAGGGAAGAAACTGGTCCTGTGTCTGGTTGTTCTAGTGCTCAGTGCTCTGTAGCGTCGACCAGATGGCAACAGTTCAAAGAGGGAGTGTGCTGGATGTGAGGGGTCCAGAGTGATTTTGACAGACCTTTTTCTCACTCTGGATAAGTACAGTTCTTGAATAGATGGGAGAGTTGAACCGATGATTCGCTCAGCAGTCCGGACTACTCTCTGTAGTCTTCTGAGGTCAGATTTAGAAGCTGAGCTGAACCAGACAGTTACTGAAGTGCAGAGGATGGATTCAATGATGGTGGAGTAGAACTGTTTCAGCAGCTCCTGTGGCAGGTTAAACTTCCTCAGCTGGCGGAGAAAGTACAACCTCTGCTGGGCCTTTTTTACGATGGAGTCAATGTGAATGTCCCACTTCAGGTCCTGAGAGATGGTGGTTCCCAGGAACCTGAATGACTCCACTGCAGTCACAGGGCTGTTCATGATGGTGAGTGGGGGGAGTGCAGGGGGGTTTCTCCTGAAGTCCACGATCATCTCCACTGTTTTGAGCGTGTTAAGCTCCAGGTTGTTGAGACTGCACCAGACAGCCAGCTCTTTTACCTCCTGTCTGTAAGCAGACTCGTCACCGTCCTGAATGAGGCCGATGCTTACGTGAAGGGGGACAATGTCTTGTATAAACAGGCTAGGATCGAGTCTGTTAGAAATACCAAGGGTTCACACAAAACAAAGGCAATCTGCTTTTAGGTATTATGTTGCCTGCAGTTGGAATCAGCTTCCAGAAGAGATCAGATGTGCCAAAATATTAGCCTCTTTTAGACTCACTTTTAGACTCAAAACTTATCTGTTTAGCTGTGCATTTATTGAATGAGCACTGTGCAATGTCCGAACTGATTGCACTGTATTTTTTATTTTTTAACTTTTTAAATCATTTTCAAAGTTTTTAAATTACTTGTTTTATTCGTGATATTTTTCATGATTATTTTACTTTCTTTTATGTAAATCACTCTTAATTACCATTGTGTACAAAATGTGCTACATAAATAAACTTGCCTTGCCTTGTTGTTTTATTTATGTCTAAGTAAATTCCTTGTTTAATTGAATTAATTTCTTAATTGATGCTCATCACTTTAACTTAAATAAACTTATATTAATTATATAATAAAATTATTATATAATAAAATTACATATTTTATATATATATATATATATATATATATATATATATATATATATATATATATATATATATATATATATATCATTATTACTGAAATGAATATATATTAAATGAAACTTATTCCAAATAGTTACTAACATAACTGAAACTAAATAAACTAAAAAATAAATATAATCGCCTAAAACATACATTTTTCAATAGGCTACTATATAGATATTTAGTTCTGATATGAAATACTCACTTTTACAACTTTTCAGCTGAAATTGGAGTTGATTTCAAATCTGTATTGTATAACACGCTATAAATGTGGGAAAATGGCAATGAACCGAGCCAAACTAATTTCTACTAAACTGGCATAGAACATGATCATTTGTTGCTGTTAATATTTATATTTTTCAGCACAAATTTAACTAAATGTACACAGATGTAACAATAAAGCACAAAGGTCTCCTTTTAAATGCAGTACCTTACCAGCGAGTAATGATGGATCAGATCTTGTATATTCTGTACTTACTGCTTATTGCTTATAAGGTGATAACTGCATTTCGTTGCCTTGTACCTTACATGTGCAATGACAAAAAAATTGAATAAATCTAATCTAATCTTTTAAAATTATCCACCTGTTTGTTTTAAACCTGTTTGGACAAAAAAAAAAACCGGGGGCTTCCCATTGTTTGTTTATATTTAAATTTAATTTTATTCTATTTTATTTTATTTTATTTTATTTTATTAATACTTTTATTTTGAAGAGCTGTCAGTGACGCCTCTACCGATCTGTGGGTTCAGCACCGGCCCGTGATCATCACCGTTAGTCAGACGGTCCTCCGCTCAGCTGTGCGCAGGTCGATGGAGAGCCACAACTGGTGACAGCATCGTGTATGTTTATACTCTCGAAGCGCTCGGATAGAGATGTCCACACAGGGTTACGCGAATCCGAGCTCGTCTGTGAATAATTACAGCATGAGTTCCTCTCAAAACGGAGGCGGAGCGGCGCCGTGTCAGAACGGTACGGGATTAAAGCGAAACCACCGGAGCTAACACGCTAAAGCTAACTCCAATATCACATTAAAATGCAAAGATAACTGGCTAAGTGTTTGAGCTAAAATGCTAACGGCTAAACTGAATTGCTAAATGCTAAAAATTCTAGTCGAATCCACTTTAAAAAGCTACGATATGTTAGCTAATTTACCTTAGCTAAAAGCCTAACGTTAAGCCTCAGCTAACGTTAAGCACCTGACATCTGCGTCTTTGATGTGGGGACTTCGACCGCGACATATCACAGTACCATTTTTCTGCAACTTACTTGTCATTAAAATCATATAACAGTTTAGATGTGTTTTAATGAGGATTAAAGTCGGTGTGTTTTACGTTACTGTCATTAGCCCGTTAGCGGCTAGTTAGTTATGGTAACGTTAGCTTAGTTGTTATTCTTCTTGTTTTAGGGGCTAAAAGGTCCGATTTATTATCTGTTAAGACTAATTTACCATAATTGGGAAGTTAAATATGTCACTGTCTTGATTGTATGTCGTCTTATATTAGTTGCAAGCTGAGTTCGTATAATTGCGCAGATTTTAGCCGAATGTGGTAAATATTTACTAAATATTCCCAAATAACCATCATTTACGGATTCATTTCTTAAAACATGTTTTAATGTACCTTTATACAGCATTTTTGAAATTATGCGAATGTGAGGTGTACTTTATATCACGTTAATATGATTTTGACAATATTACCGTTAAACTGCGTTAATAACAGGTTGGTTAATATTTTCTAATGTACATCTAAGATTTTTTTAATAAGGAGTGACAGGTGCATGTTGTCAAAGTCAGGAAGAAATCTTTGTAAAATACTTAATATTAAAATGCTATTATTTAAAGTATAATGGATTATCATGCAGTGTTTATATTATTTTATAGTTTTAATTAATATTTGGATTATCCTCAAATAATTTTTCATTTTATTTCATTTTATAGTCATTTTATTGTTATTTTTTATGTCTATGTTATCTTTAGTTTTAGCTATTTTAGTACTTTAAGTTAAACTAGATGAAAATAAATTTTGAAATGTTTATATATATATATATTTATAACTAAAGGTATTTAGCTTTATATATATTTTTTTTTTTTCAGTTTTTTTTTTCAGTAGTTTATTTTATTTCCAGTAACAAAGGCTATTCATCTTTGAGTTTAGTTACCTATACTAACCCTGTTAACGTGTAAATATGGTTTATAAATATGATAAATACATCATTTGGAAATCATTCAGTATTGTGCTATTACCGTCACTTATTTTTAAATTGAAATGAAAATTGATGCAGGTTTCACTTGTTGTTTTTTACAGGTTAATTTGTATAAAATATGTGATTTGTCTAATGATTATGTGTCATATTTCCATCTGATTTGCATGTTGAAAGCACAAATCAAATCCCAGTTGTTTTTGCCAGGTCCAGGACAGATGTACCCTGCCATGTATCCTGCATCCAGCTACTATAGTTCTGCTCCGCCTGCTGCTTACCCCACCGTGGCGGGACACAGCGCTCCTCCTGCCGGCAAAATCCCAGTTTCAAGCTCAGGCTATAGTGGGAACTATTACCAGAAGAGCTCAGGGCCGTCACCATATCCAGCACCAGGAACGCATCAGTACTCAAACGCCCCGGTACAGCCATTCCAGCAGACTGCGCCGTACGCTGGATATTATGGACAGGTTTATAGTCACCCCTCACAGGGGCAAACTCAAACTCAACCCCAACCTCAGCAGCTACAGCCCAGCCTGGTGCCAGCATCCAGTGGCAGCAACCTCGGCGCCCCGCTGTACCCCATCGTTTCTTACCCAGCAGCCCCTGGGAGCAGCCAGTACGGCACGCTGAGATCCTCCCAAACCACCGCTGGGCAGCCACCCGTTTCTACAGTAATGCCACCGCCACCTACCCAGAGTTCTTTGCAACAATATTCTCAAGGGATCGGGGCCAATCCCACACCAGCTCACCCGGGCTACAGAGCCCCGCCTCTCAGCCAAACAGCCACTGTCAACGGCCAATCAAATCCAGGTCGGTTTGAATTTTATTATGTATGTTCATGCAACAGAATACAGTCAAACACATGTAAAATGTTGGAACAATTTTATTGATTGTGTCTTATCTGATGTATTTCTAGTTCAACAACACTATGACCCAAACCTCCACAATCCCATGAGCCATCATTACGCCACGGGCCCTCCTAACTCACAGGGCCCTGATAAAGAGAGGCCACCCTCAGGAACCCCAGGCACCTCTGTGCATTCCTCACCACAACACCATCCAGGTATAAACAGTCCATATTTACATATGAACCAACAGTCGTTTGTTTCATTTCTTTCAGTAGACTGTGTTTTGACATTACGTGTCTTTTTTATTGTAGTGCTGATTATCTATATTGATTAAGTTATCTTTCTATTATTTGCATAATAAACATTTGACATTTATTCAGCATTCTATAAAAAAAAAATACAAATAAATCATCTTATTACACATCTTGTGTAATATTATTTTATTAATATTATTAATATTATTACACAGGTTTGCGTCTGGGGGGGAATAAACAAATTATAATTTTGTCTGATAAAAATTGCAGTTGCAATTATGAGATGCTTTAAAAAAAAAAACTCCAGGTTTGCTGAGCTGCACAATTTGGTCAACATTGTATGATTATATATATCAGTATGAATGATGATGATTATTACAAAATATAAATTAAACAAAATAAAACAAATTTTTTCTTCATAATTTTACAAAATTAAAGCTACTCTTTTTTTGACAACAGCTGGGTTATAAGTAGTACTGAATGATTAATTGCATTTGCGCTAATATCGCAATATAAAAAAATGTGATTTTTTTTTTAACTACAGAGGCTGCGATTCCACTTCCTTCCACGTTTTTTCATATCACTGTATTATTGTAAATGCAATTAATCATTCAGCACTACTTATAACCCAGCTGTTGTCAAAAAAAGAGAAGCTTTAAGGGCTCCCTGTGATTTCATATCCAAAAAAAGATAGATTCATGTTTGAAAATTAAGAGAGCCATACATATTCTATATATTTATTTATTTATTTTTACAGTGAAAATCAGAAAAGAAATATTTTTTATTTTATTTTATGTTGTCAAAAGCAAGTGCTGCTTTAAGTAGAACACATCTAAGCTATTTTACAGAGGAAGCATCAAGTTGGCATGCTGCAGTGTTACCAAGTCTGCGGTCTGGACAACCCCTCCAAAAAAAAGTCTATTTTACTCCCGGAACACAATTTTAAATGTTGGATCCCCCCCTTGAAACGTGGTTGGTTTATTTTTGTAGTAAATGGGCGGGTTTTGTTGTGAAAACCTGGCAACCCAGGCACGCCTTATATGGAATATTTAAAAGTGTATATATGAACGTACTTCAATTCGGCACATTGAAATTACTCAAGCAGTAACAGTGTTAAGGTGCATTTCATTAATAAGTTAATATAAATATATTCTTATTTATTTAAAGTCATTACATTTTAGTTACATTTTGTGATTTTAGTTGTTCAAAATGTCATTCATATCAATTCATGCATCACCTAATTTCATCATAACATATAGGCCTGTCCTGCAGAAGAAATTTTTTTTTTTTTTATCTTTCTAATATTGTGTTGTTCATACTATACAAGGATTTATAGCACGTCTCTGTGGAATAATACAGAACATAAAGAGCTTTAAAAAATAATTGCTATTAATTAATAAATAAATAATGACATTTATTTTCCAAAATCGTTGTGCTTTTTATCAGAAGTTCGCGAAGATGCTTGTCCACATTTCCTCCCAAATGCATGTTAATGTGATCCAAACTCAGAGCAGATGCACAGTTTAATTAAATCACAGCAATGTCATGATTTCATGCAGCTTTACATCTTGCCCTCATATAAAAAAAATAAAGCTGTATTAGCTCTGTAAAGTGACATTGTCAGCAATTTTCATTGATGTGTATTTATGGATTAGTTGTTGCAGTGTTCATTATGATGGTTGGTGTGTCATTCCTGACAGGTCTCACCTCTTCTGATGATTCTGTAGCTAAACGTGCCTCGTTTCTTACATGTCAACAGAGAGTCTGTCATGTCATTCTGCTTACTTTTCTCACTCATTCGTCTCTTCCTGTGCTTTTTTCCATTCTTCCACCATGTGTCATTAGATTTCGGGTGATGCTTGTGTCCTTGTGTGATTTGGGTAGAACTCCAGCTCAGTTCTTGTCTTCTTTCTCAATACTGAACCAGTCTGTTGTCTCTGATGGTTGCTGTATTTCAGGGCTGCTGTATGGTGACCGTGGGGTGAATAACGCCATAAACTCGGCCGCGGGCGATCACTCCTCATCCAGTTCTGACCATGAGGAAGAGGATGAGGAGGATGAGGAAGCAGGTCTGCTTTCGCTTTTTCATTCTTCCACTCACCTCCCTTTCTCACTACCTTCATCCCTCCATCCCAGATATCCATCTTTTTCCATCCCTACACCTTTCATTGAAAATAATGAATGCACACGACTGTACACACGTTCTGCTGTCTTTAACTGCTCCTCGAGATTCATGTCTCATTCTTGCCAGTTATTCATTCACTTGAAGTCTACAAATTCCCATAAACACACACGTTCATACAGTCTGTGTTCTCGTGGTGTGTGTTCATCTTGCTTTTTTGATAGCCTTCACAGAGCTACTTCAAGTGTGCATAAATACATTTGAAATGGATTATTAGCATATTGCATAAATATCATTAAAATTAAATGATTATATGGCATTTATATAAATAGCTCTGAATTGTCCGAGTGTAAATTCTACAATGCATGAATTAATGCAGAATGAATCAACAGTTGGCATCCAGTTTAATAAGGTTAATATGTACTTTCTGTAGTTCAGTCATATGAGTCAGGGAGGGAGATATTAAAAATCGTTGTTGTTATCTCTTAGTTTATTCATAATTGTTGAAATAGACAGTCCTGTTTTGAGTGCACACTTATGTATATATGATATATGGATAGAGATTCGGACTTGTAACCCGAAGGTTGTGGGTTTGAGTTTCAGGTCCAGCAGGGATTGTAGACCACCAGCTGCTCCCCTGCTCCGAGTGTGTGTTTACTGCTGTGTGTGTGCACTTGAATGAGTTAAATGCAGAGCACAAATTCCAAGAAAAATATAAGGATAATGTTGAACTTACAGTGTTGTGTGATAATATACCTATGTTTTACAACATACAATATATCAATTTGCATGAGTGCACTGTACATAGGTTGAATTTGGGATATATCATATATATTTGGGCATTCATTCTATCCTGAAATGCCCTTTTTACATGCACATGCAAATGCCCTTATGTGAACACACACACAAACTCCTAAAACATCATGTAAGAACATGCAAACTACCTGCCAGCATTCGGACCCCTGAGGCTCCTGATCTCTTCCCCGTTCCCCTGTCTCTCTTTTCTATGCTCATCCTCAGACCTGAAGTACAGCAATTGTTGATACCAAAAACACACTTCTCACAGAACCAGTTTCGGGAATGATGAGAAATTTGTCTCTACTTCCCACGAACTCATGTCAGAGTCACACGCCCACTCTCATGCGCACACACACACACACACACACTTTTTTTTAGGGGTCTAAGAAAATATTGATACTCATTTCGCTATTTTGTTTGGCGATACTGTATCAGTTCTCAGAAACGGAATATCAATATAAAAAAAATGATAATAAATCATACAAGATTCATGGCAGTTGTTTCGTATTGAGTTTATTTCCCGATGGCTAGATGGCAGTCTTCATCTCTAAACAAATCCTGAGTGACAGGAAATACTAGTAAAAGAGCACACCATTAATGTTAGCGTTAATGTAGTTCGCTGCTAGTAATGGAGGGTGAAAGATTTGTTCCAGTTCATGTTTCGGTGTACAGAGCTGAATACTGCTGTCATTCAGGTTTTTGTGGTAACGTCCACTGCGG
Organism: Carassius auratus; assembly: GCF_003368295.1. Lineage (NCBI taxonomy): Eukaryota > Metazoa > Chordata > Actinopteri > Cypriniformes > Cyprinidae > Carassius > Carassius auratus. Next base: position 81,606 of record NW_020527682.1, read on the forward strand.
GACTGTTGCACTGACGCCGCCTCAGCGGAGCGGAGGAACCGAGGCTGCAGTTTCTGTCCCTTTAGGGCCATCTTATGCAGTTGGTGCAGTGCTTGCGTCGCGGTTTTTGATGGCGGTAAAGTTAGTTTAACATTCATTAGACATTCTGTTTTATTTTTGTCAATTAAACTCTTTAAGGCTGTTATGTTTTGAGCCCAAAATAACTTTACGTTGCACAAGGCTTAATTTCTAGTGGGAAAAAATTAACAATGAACCATTTAAATTAATTAAACAATACTAAAATGTTCAGAAAAACATCCCTGTTATTGCTCAGTTTTTATAATAATTGTACAACTTTTAATGTATTCAATAATATAAATTCATTAAGCAACAACACCATTTGATCTAAAGGTATCAAACCAACTGTAAAATATACAGAATATTATTCAGTATAATGCACAAGGCATAGTTTTTCAGATTCTACCTTTATTCTTTCATATACATTATTGAAACCATATTTTCAACTGTTTTATTTACTGTACCCACTTTAATTAAACTGACACCGTTTGAGGTAGGGCTGTGCAAAAAATCGAAGCCGATTTTCATGCGCATCTCATCAGTAAAGATGCTCCTGTAATTAGAAGTATATCTCCGGCACGTGTGCTCAGATCAGGGTTGCCAGGTTTCCACAACAAATCGTGCCCAGTTGCTTCTTAAAACTAGTCCAAAACTAGCCCAATCGTGTTTTCAGGAGGTTCCCTGATAAAAATAGCTTCCCGGGGTAAAAATATAAATTTTTTGGAAGGGTTGCATTGGTAAAATTAGCATTTTAGGGGCTAAATATCACGTTATTGGGATTTCTTCAAACCGCGGACATGAAAAACAACCGCAGACTTGGCAACACAGGTTCAGGTGGAGCGGCAGTTACTACACAGAGCCGTAGTCTACAGACAACTAACACAAAATCGTTTTCAAAATCGACAAAGAATCGCCTGCGATTTTAACATCGATTTTGTGTAGATTGTCAGTGAATTATGGCTCAGTGTAGTAAATGCCAACCAGTGTTGCCAAGGCTGTGGTTGTTTTTCATGTTCGCGGGTCGAAGCGACCACAATACAAATAACGTGATATTTAGCCCCTAAAATGTGAACTTTACCAATGCAGCCCTGCTAAAAAAAAACTTATTTTAACCCCGGGAAGCAATTTTTATCAGGGAACCTCCTAGAAACACGATTGGGCTAGTTTTGGACTAGCTTTGAGAAGCAACTGGGCAGGATTTGTTGTGAAAACCTGGCAACCCTGATCTGAACGCACATGCTAGGGATATACTTCTAATTACAGGAGCGTCTTTACTGATGAGATGTGCATGAAAATCGCATTCAATTTTTTGCACAGCCCTAGTTTGAGATAATGGTATCAAACCAACTGTGTTATATTCTTTATAATGCACAATGCTTGTTTTTTTTTTTAGATCATGCTTTTGTTTTTATATTGTTTTATTTTATTAAAGGATCCTGCAAGCACTTTAATTTATCCCCCTTTACTCATACTGCACAAAAAGTGGTTCAGTAACATTGAATGTTAAAGGGACTGATTGTTACAAATGCAGATCCCACTGTGTTCTGGTTAAAATATTTTTATTTATTTAGTGCTAAGGTTTGCATATGGTGATTTCTTCTTAATTACAGCTTTCCTTACAATATATTCTATTCTAAAATAAGAAATATCCCAATATATCGCCTTGCTTACTGTATTGCAAAATATCGTATTGCAACCCCTGTATCATGATACGTATGATAACATTTTTTTTTTTATTAAGACCAAAGCAGCCTGTGAACACAGAGAAAGTCTCTTATTTAATAGGATAGACATGCATTAGTTTTTAGGCCATGTTGCAAAGTCATTTTATTTTTCTGGTTCTTTTGATATTAAACTCTTGTAAATATCATATGCATGAGTTGATAACTATAAATTTGTTATATAAATATAACTATTTGTTAAAGTTATACCGTTTTGTGGAAACGGTGTTACACTGCCATTTCAAAGTTTGGGGCCAGTCAAATTTATTTTAATTTATTTTTAAGAATGTCTGACTTATATTTAGCAAGGATGCATTACAGGAATCAAAAGTGACATTGAAGGCATTTATGATGCTACAAAAGATTATTTTAAATTAAAAACATTCAAATTCAAAAGCAAAAACTTTCAACAAAAATAAGAACTATTGTTAATAATCGAGGAAAAAAAATTATAAAAATGAATCTGCAAATCAGCATATTAAAATGATTTCTGAAGAATTATGTGACACAGAAGACTGGAGTAATAGTGCTGAAAATTCAGCTTTATCCTCACAGGAATATATATATTTTATAAATGTATTGCAAGAGAGAAAGTTTCTTTAAATAGTTGTAATATTTAACAATTTTACAGTATTTTTTTATTAAATAAATCCACCTTGGTGAGCATGAGACCGTTTTCAAAAATATTAAAATCTTAACTATTCTAAACTTTTGACAGTAGTGAGTATCTTTATATAATACCTCAAGATGCAAGAGTACTTTTTTTTTTATTTTATCTTAAAATATGTTTTTGGCTGAGTTTTGTAGCAGCACAGTCTGTAATGTCATCATTCAGACCTGGCCGGATCTAAATGAGTTTTCCAGGTTTGCTGTATGAGCTGGACTGTTTGCTCCTGCTTCATGCAGAAGTTTGTGAGAGTGTTGTGGGCATATAGTATTTTTAGCTGTTCATTATGAATTGTGTGTTGGGATGCTGTGTTTCTCATGGGGAGTTTGGATGTGTCATGTCGAAGCCTGCTACCGATTCATCAGGTTTCATCATCCTCGCTTAGTGAAACAGCTCATTTCATGGACTTCTTACATTCGAGGGGGAGTCTCTGGTTTGTATGGATGACTGTTGCTGTGTTATTCTAGGGTTTGCCTTGTCGATGGTCTCAGAAGGAAGTTCTGCTTCTCTTGATTGGTTGTTCGTCTCCTCTGTGGTAAATCTGCAATCAGTGATGAATGGCAACTGTGAATTATTATTTTATTTCATTTTTTCTTCATTCACCCAAACTAAAAATGAATGTTATGTGGTGGATGTTTCATTCTTCATCCGTTCTTAAGTTCAGGCTGCTGATCCAGTGAGGTAACAGATTGAGTACAGGATGACCAGGGCTTGGCCAATCGTGGCCCGTCTCTCTCTCTGGTCTTGTCTGGTTACGGTAGTAGGGTTAGGGAGGATTACTGTTAAATTAAGCTCTGTTGAGGATTATTGTCGTCTTCTCTAAGAGTCCTGATTTAGTTGTATCAAATTTAAGGCCTTAAAAAGTCTAAAATTTTACAAGAAACTCTTAATTATGATTACAGGAGGTCTTCAATTTTTTTGACGGAAAGACCAGAAGTGCGATATGGCTGAATGTGATGATTACCCTTAAAAAGGCTAAAGTTATGATTTCACTGAATAAACATGAGTGCTGCACATTCAAAGTCTGGTGCTGCGCTGCTTTTGTGTTCTGCCATTACTGGGGAAGCTTTCTACCATACGTCTACCAAACGCTCCACCTGCTGGCAGAGAATGAATGAGCATTTTCATTACAATGAGTTTTTTCAGGGTTCAGACCAATGCGAAAATCCACCCATGTTTTTATCCTGCAAACATGCAATGAATTATAAAAATCTAAACATAGGGGGTGTGCGATATGTATGCTCAGCGATAATATCGTAATTGTTGTTTTAATGATATATTCTATATATATATATATATATATATATATATATATATATATATATATATATATATATATATATATATATATATATATATATATACAGTCTTGTTCAAAATAATAGCAGTACAATGTGACTAACCAGAATAATCAAGGTTTTTAGTATATTTTGTATTGCTACGTGGCAAACAAGTTACCAGTAGGTTCAGTAGATTCTCAGAAAACAAATGAGACCCAGCATTCATGATATGCACGCTCTTAAGTCTGTGCAATTGGGCAATTAGTTGAATTAGTTGAAAGGGGTGTGTTCAAAAAAATAGCAGTGTGGCATTCAATCACTGAGGTCATCAATTTTGTGAAGAAACAGGTGTGAATCAGGTGGCCCCTATTTAAGGATGAAGCCAACACTTGTTGAACATGCATTTGAAAGCTGAGGAAAATGGGTCGTTCAAGACATTGTTCAGAAGAACAGCGTACTTGATTAAAAAGTTGATTAGAGAGGGGAAAACCTATAAAGAGGTGCAAAAAATGATAGGCTGTTCAGCTAAAATGATCTCCAATGCCTTAAAATGGAGAGCAAAACCAGAGAGACGTGGAAGAAAACGGAAGACAACCATCAAAATGGATAGAAGAATAACCAGAATGGCAAAGGCTCAGCCAATGATCACCTCCAGGATGATCAAAGACAGTCTGGAGTTACCTGTAAGTACTGTGACAGTTAGAAGACGTCTGTGTGAAGCTAATCTATTTTCAAGAATCCCCCGCAAAGTCCCTCTGTTAAAAAAAAGGCATGTGCAGAAGAGGTTACAATTTGCCAAAGAACACATCAACTGACCTAAAGAGAAATGGAGGAACATTTTGTGGACTGATGAGAGTAAAATTGTTCTTTTTGGGTCCAAGGGCCACAGGCAGTTTGTGAGACGACCCCCAAACTCTGAATTCAAGCCACAGTACACAGTGAAGACAGTGAAGCATGGAGGTGCAAGCATCATGATATGGGCATGTTTCTCCTACTATGGTGTTGGGCCTATTTATCGCATACCAGGGATCATGGATCAGTTTGCATATGTTAAAATACTTGAAGAGGTCATGTTGCCCTATGCTGAAGAGGACATGCCCTTGAAATGGTTGTTTCAACAAGACAATGACCCAAAACACACTAGTAAACGGGCAAAGTCTTGGTTCCAAACCAACAAAATTAATGTTATGGAGTGGCCAGCCCAATCTCCAGACCTTAATCCAATTGAGAACTTGTGGGGTGATATCAAAAATGCTGTTTCTGAAGCAAAACCAAGAAATGTGAATGAATTGTGGAATGTTGTTAAAGAATCATGGAGTGGAATAACAGCTGAGAGGTGCCACAAGTTGGTTGACTCCATGCCACACAGATGTCAAGCAGTTTTAAAAAACTGTGGTCATACAACTAAATATTAGTTTAGTGATTCACAGGATTGCTAAATCCCAGAAAAAAAAAAATGTTTGTACAAAATAGTTTTGAGTTGTTACAGTCAAAGGTAGACACTGCTATTTTTTTGAACACACCCCTTTCAACTAATTGCCCAATTGCACAGCTTTAAGAGCGTGCATATCATGAATGCTGGGTCTTGTTTGTTTTCTGACAATCTACTGAACCTACTTGGTAACTTGTTTGCCACGTAGCAATAAAAATATACTAAAAACCTTGATTATTCTGGTAAGTCACATTGTACTGCTATTATTTTGAACAAGACTGTATATTAGGGATGCACGATCATGATTTTTCTTGGCCGATACAGATTTTTTACAAGCAAACTGACTGATACCGATTTCAGATTTTTTTTATCTTTAAGCAACAAACAAGAAAGAAGGAAAGTATGCATAAACAAAATGTAATTTAATTGGCTTTTGGCTATTGAAAACAATAACCATCTGAAATTAACGGCAGTAACTGCACAGTAAGTAGCCTACATTCAATACAAACATAGTTGATACAGACATCAGCATTTAGCTTTGTTTTTGAATTGGGTTGAAACTACATAGAACTGGCCTTAAATTAAAACATTAACTGTAACTAAATGAAATTAAAGGCAACAACTGCATAGTTCTACAGTCCAAACAACACAATCAACACACATACAATAAGAGGTTTCTTAATCAGCATTCAGTATTTTAGTTTTTACATTTGGTTTTAAATTTAAAAAAAAAGGTATTTACCATTAAGACTAAATAAAAGTATGCTATATAAATACATTATTCCAAAATGTTAAAATCAAATAATGTTGGTGCGAATAAAACAAAGATGCAAAGTGTTTCATTCATCCAATGAAAAAACTAATATTAGGGTGATGATTCACATGTTATTTACTTGAGCCAATGAAAAATAAATAACTATTGTCTCTAGTTTAAAAAAATATATATATGTATAGATGTGAATCATTACCCTAAAAAATGTTAATTGGATGATTGAAACACTTTTTTTCAGTGTGCTACAGCAGGAGATTTTTAAATCAAATCAAGTCGAATTTCAAGGTAAAATAAAACATAATCATTCTATACAGAACTGACATTTACTTCTGGCTTTTCAGTTGTGTATGCAAGTTCTACTTTACAAAGAAAAAAAAACATTCCAGTTTTGTCACAGATTAGTGCGTTCCGTTTCTTATCCAACACACGAGAAGTTGACCTGAACATCCCTTCACTGTCTACGCTTGTGGAGGCCGTGAACAGGTACAGTATGCTCGCGCATGGAAAGGGACTCTTATTTGTGCGTTAGTACACCAATGGCTGATTGCTTGATTCAGACGTGTAGCTCTGTAATTCCAGTGCTGAACTGCTGCCCGTGTCCTGCACACAGATTTCGAAATACTTCCACACAATGACATAGCGATTGCTGATCTTGTATTTTAAGTAAAAACCGTCCCGTTCCGATTTATGGCCGGCCAACCGGTGCATCTCTAAAATATATATACAGGCAAGGATACTAAGATTGCACCTAAATCAACAATATATTAGGTTCATCAAGAACTTCAAGGAAAGAGGTTCAATTCTTGTAAAGAAGGCTTCAGGGCGTCCAAGAAAGTCCAGCAAGCGCCAGGATCGTCTCCTATAGAGGATTCAGTTGCGGGATTGGAGTGCCACCAGTGCAGAGCTTGCTCAGGAATGGCAGCAGGCAGGTGCGAGCGCATCTGCACAAACAGTAAGGCCAAGACTTTTGGAAGATGGCCTGGTGTCAAGAAGGGCAGCAAAGAAGCCACTTCTCTCCAAAAAAAACATCAGGGACAGATTGATCTTCTGCAGAAAGTATAGTGAATGGACTGCTGGGACTGGGGCAAAGTCATATTCTCCGATGAAGCCCCTTTCCGATTGATTGGGGCATCTGCAAAAAGGCTTGTCCGGAGAAGAAATGGTGAGCACTACCATCAGTCCTGTGTCATGCCAACAGTAAAGCATCCTGACACCATTCATGTGTGGGGTTGCTTCTCATCCAAGGGAGTGGACTCACTCACAATTCTGCCCAAAAACACAGCCATGAATAAAGAATGATACCAAAACACCCTCCAACAGCAACTTCTTCCAACAATCCAACAACAGTTTGGTGAAGAACAATGCATTTTCCAGCACGATGGAGCACCATGCCAAAAGTGATTACTAAGTGGCTCGGGGACCAGAATTTTGAAATTTTGGGTCCATGGCCTGGAAACTCCCCAGATCTTAATCCCATTGAGAACTTGTGGTCAATCCTCAAGAACCGGGTGGACAAACAAAAACCCACTAATTCTAACAAACTCCAAGAAGTCATTATGAAAGAATGGGTTGCTATCAGTCAGGATTTGGCCCAGAAGTTGATTGAGAGCATGCCCAGTCGAATTGCACAGGTCCTGAAAAAGAAGGGCCAACACTGCAAATACTGACTCTTTGCATAAATGTCATGTAATTGTTGATAAAAGCCTTTGAAACGTATGATGTGCTTGTGCTTATATCTCAGTACATCACAGAAGCAACTGAAACAGAGATCTAAAAGCAGTTTAGCAGCAAACTTTTTGAAAACGAATATTTATGTAATTCTCAAAACTTTTGGCCACGACTGTGTGTGTGTGTGTGTGTGTGTGTGTGTGTGTGTGTGTGTGTGTATATATATATATATATATATATATATATATATATTATATATATATATATATATATATATATATATATATATACACACACACACACACTATATTAAATGGTTAAATATTTTACATTCAAAATTATATTTGTTTAACATTAAAGTATATCCTGTGTGTGTGTGTGTGTGTGTATCATCTGTGTGCTTTTAAACTCTCACAGGTGGAGACAGCTCTTCTACAACCACAGGCAGTGCCTCTCCGGTTCCTAACAGTTATGAGTCTCTGGAGGGCGGCGGTTACTCGGGTAAATCCTTACAATGCTCACTGAGAAATCTCAATGCCAGATCTGCACTTGAGTGATTCACTAATGCTTTCTCTCTTTCTTTATCCAGATCTTGCAGCTCCTCCTGCTGGTGTCCCCGCCAAGCAAGCTCCACCCTTCGGATACAATTATCCAACCGTGCATCCTGCTTACCAACAAAACCCCGCCCCCAAACCAGACCCCTCCCCCTCTCACGGAGGGTACAACCCACCAGGATACCAGCCTTACTCGCAGGTATTGACTAGATTGGGATTCAGAAAGTGTGTCATTCAGGAATAGGTGTGTAAAATGGTTGCGTATGTGTTTTTGTAGCCTTTCCCGTCGCTGTCTGAGCTGTCCGTCAGCGTTAGGAGGCCTCGGCGGCGTTTCTGAACAGGAGGCTGAAACCTTGAGACCCGTGAATCTACTCCAGGAGAGAAACATCCTTCCTCCCAAACGCGCACCTCCACCTGAGCCCAACCTGAGCAATGACCTGCGCAAGGTCAACTGCAGCCCCGAGTAAGTAAGAGCAGAGAGATGACGCCCGTTTGTGTTTGTCAGAGTTGTGGTTTCACACAACAGGTGCAGAATGAGAAAACAGCTTGGTTTGTTTAACAGTTTCTCTCTCTTTCGGTCTCTTCCAGCACTTTTCGCTGTACTCTCACTAACATTCCTCAGACTCAAGCGCTATTGAACAAAGCTCGTCTGCCTCTTGGATTACTGCTCCATCCCTTCAGAGATTTAACGGTAGGAGCAAAAAGCCCAAATAAAATCATGGTCTGGTTGATGTGCTATGTAGAAGTTCATAAATGTACACTTCCATTTAAAAGTATTTTTTAATTAAACATTTCTTGACATTAAAGACATATTACAAGCATGTGTATTTCAAATAAATGCTGTTCATTTTAACTTTTTATTCATTAAAGAGTTATAAAAAAGAACAGTCTAATCTAGAGCTTTACTGAAACAAACATTAGGTCATGATAATGCAGGTTTAATCATCTCCTCATTAACTTTCTCTCTTTGTCTCTGCAGCAGTTACCAGTGATCACCTCTAACACTATAGTTCGTTGTCGTTCGTGTCGGACGTATATAAACCCTTTCGTTTCGTTTCTGGATCAGCGCAGGTGGAAGTGTAATCTGTGTTACAGAGTCAATGATGGTAAGTGTCTTACAATTGTGTTTGTTTAGTCTTTAGTTAGTCTGATCTAGTGTTTCCCAAACTAGGGTTCATGAAGCAAATCAGTGAAATCATAAGAACGTCGTATTAAAAAGAAACAGTTTAAAAAGAAAACGGTCAAAATAAAACTCTTAAAAAGATTAAATGTTATGTGACCATTAACTGCTATTAGAGGAACATGCAAATGTATTGTTAAATATTAAAATATTAACTTGATGCCTCACCGGAAATATTAATTGAGATCATCTCACCCTTCAATTAAAATTTTTATGTCAGACGACAAAAAAAGTTTGGAAATCCCTAGTTTAGCCTGTTACAGTTATACAGTTATAGTTGTACCATAAATTACTATTAAATAATCTAAAATAAACAGTTTTCTCACATTAACATGTTCATGAGGGTTTGGATATGTCCTGATAAATTGGTCTTCTCTATCAGTTCCAGATGAGTTCATGTATAACCTGTAACTCGTTCATATGGTGAGCCTCACAAGAGACCAGAGGTCCAGAATTCAACGGTGGAGTTCATCGCTTCCTCTGATTACATGGTAAGTGTGTGTGTGTGTGTGTGTGTCTGTCTGAATGACCTTTAATGTTACGCTCGAACATTAATGTACATTTGCTTCTCTCTCCCAGCTTCGGCCTCCTCAGCCTGCTGTGTACCTGTTCTTGTTGGATGTATCCCACAATGCTGTGGAGTCAGGGCTACTTGAATGTGTTTTGCCAGTCATTACTGGACAACCTTGAAAAGTGAGATATTACAGCTGATTCAATGTTTTTGATTGTCCCGCACCTCAGATGTGATGGTGGCTGTATGTGTCTCCCTCCCAGGTTTACCCGGAGATACTCGTACCACACATCGGGTTTTGTGACGTTTGACAGCACCGTCCACTTCTATAACCTGCAGGAGGTCTTTCTCAGCCTCAGATGCTAGTGGTGTCTGATATTGATGGTAATTCCTGTCTGATTCACTAAACTTTTCCTTGTATGTTCACCGACTTTGCACATTTAGGCTGACTTTGTCTAAATAATCAAGTTTTAGAAAATGCAAATTGGCCAACTTTGATTGATAATAGCCATTTACACACCTAAATTGGTACAAAACTTTACATAAATTAGAAAAAAAAATTAAAATATAGTAGAGTAGCAGTGTGTGTGTATGTGCACGTACATTTATATAAATATATATTTATACAATTATATTTCTGAATTCCTATTTTTTGTAGTTTATGTCTGGAATATTACTATTGTTATTTATTTTCTGTGTGTATTATGTATATATAATATATATATATATAATACCTATATATATATATATATATATATATTAAGCAGTCTATTCAGTTTTTGTATTTCTATTATTCTACTTAATTTTGAATATATTCATATTATAATATTAATTGTTTATTATTATTGATCTGAATGCACAGTATCTGATGTTATCTGACATTTTTCACAACTAATGATTGCTTTTGCTGCAGGATTTGGTCATATATCATTGTTTTCACATATATACTTCACATATATACTATACTTTATTGCCTTTTTTAAATTGTGCATTCATAACAGCCCTACGGAGCATTTCATTGCATCTGATGAGTGATCGAGTGTCTTTTTTTGTGATTTTCTTAGATGTTTTCATCCCCACACACGACAGTCTGCTGGTGAATCTCAAAGAGAGTAAAGAGGTTTTGAATCTTATCATTCTTTCTCTGTATTTTAAGACCTTGTATCTTTATGTGTGCGAGGTCAGCTGTGTTTGGTGTTCCATTTCCCGGCTTCATATTCTCTGTATCACACCAAGCTTTGATATGTGACACCGTTTTGCAGCTGCGTTATCTGACAGAAAGTGTGTTTGTGAATACGCTCACAGCTGGTGAAGGACCTGCTCAATGCACTGCCGGGGATGTTCCACGCACACACGTGAGACCCAGAGCGCTCTGGGTCCCGCTCTGCAGGCAGCGTATAAACTCATGTCCCCCTACAGGAGGTCGGGTGTCCGTGTTTCAGACCCAGCTGCCCACCCTCGGGCGCTGGACACCTGCAGTCACGGGAAGACCCCAACCTCAGATCTAGCACCAAGGTACCACTCCTGAATCATCATTCAACTTAAACAGATCTTGTTCAGGCATAAATGCAACCATTCATATCAGTGGATGCTCAGTGATTTAAACATGGGAAGTTTTTCAACCAGTTATAAAGGAATTAACATTTGCCAGAATAGAAATTGGCTTTAGCAAGTTGTTAAAGTCGTGACTTCATAAATATTCTGGCTATAAATATTCAGAGTTTCTTTAAAAGTCTTTTAAAAAAAAAGTCCTAAATATAGTTTGTACAAACTGAAATTGCTAAACAAGTCATAAATAGTATAGCAAAAGTCTTAAAGGGATAGTTCACCCAAAAATGAAAGTTCTGTCATGTAATTACTCACCGTCGTGTCGTTCCAAACCTTGTAAGACCTTTGTTCATATTGGGAACACAAATTAAGATATTTTTGATGAAATCTGAGAGCTTTCTGATCCTCCATAGACACTAAGGGAACTATCATGTTGAAGCTCAGAAACGTAGTAGGGACATCGTTAAAATAAGTGAACTATTCCTTTAATGGGCCTTACATTTTGGGGACAAAAAAAACAGGATTGGTCTTATGTGATTATTGAACTGTTAAACTCAAAAGTTTATGATTCCATTAACTGTGAGTGCTGCAAAGGCTAAATTTGGGGCTGTTCTCCCTTACACTCAGTTAATATCATGCATTTATGTTTGGCAGATAATTATGTTTCAGTGAATGTTTCAGCATTTTGAGTGTTTTGTTTGCTTGTTTGTGTTCAGAATGTCCTGCACTTGGGTCCTGCTACAGACTTTTACAAGAAACTTGCTCTTGACTGTTCTGGACAGCAGATCGGAGTGGATCTGTTCTTACTGAGCTCCCAGTACTCAGACCTGGCTTCTTTAGGTACACTGCACACTCTTAATGGGTTTTTTCCCAGCTCTTAGTTATATGTGCCTTAAAGTTGTGAAACAAACTTTTTTTTCTTCTTGTGCAGCATGTGTGTCCAAATACTCAGCGGCAGTGTCTTTTACTACCCGTCCTTCCATCATGTTCACATCCCGCACAGACCCAGAAATTCCAGAAAGATCTGCAGCGATACCTCACCAGAAAGATCGGGTTTGAAGCTGTAATGAGGATCAGGTGCACCAAAGGTGAGGGGGCGGAGTTACACCAGCTAATTCTGTGCCACAGTTGCTATAATGACACTTCCATTAACCAGTATCCGCAGGTCCTTGTGATTTCATGTCTTTTTTTTTTAATGACACTTTCTCTGATTGGTCAACAGGCTTGTCCATCCACACTTTCCATGGCAACTTCTTTGTACGTCCACTGATTTGCTCTCTCTGGCAACGTGAACCAGACCTGGTTTTGCTGTGCAGATGTCAAT